>NC_143525.1:33012239-33169025 GCF_031878675.1 Megascapheus bottae
AGCTAGGGTAATAACAGGAGAGATTGCTAATTTTCTTATGGTTTGCCCTGCCTTTGTTCCATACTGACCAGGATTTGGTCTAAGATTCCAGAGCTGAAAAATATGAAGTGTGGCATGGAATTAGCTAGTAAAGAAGAAGGAAAGGCAATATAACATTATATAGTGTTTTGCTTTTGGAAGCAGAATTTAATGGTCATTGGCTGCTCTGTCACCAACCCTTACACTAAGCAGAATACAGATTTTTGCTGCAGAGCAAATTGGGCTCTACCTCTGCAAAGAAGCTTAGTTCAGGGCACTGGAGGATTACATTTTTTGGTCCAAGGGCTTTTTTTCTGATGAATTGGAAAAGAGCTAGGCATTTGTGTGTAAACGTTTGGCTGACTGGGTATTTGGAGGCAGCATATTGTATAAAGAATGTGAAAGTCTAGATTCTATTTAGAATTCCAACATTAGCTATGAGTTGGAGGCCAAATTTGTTTTCATACTTCCCCATTTCATCCATAAAATGGAGAGAAAACTATCTTACTGCTGTTCTTGTAGAAATAGAATGAAGACAAAAGAAATATGGATGGAATATTTTGTGTCTTTGGAAGAGAAGTAATAAAGCTAAATTGGTAAAATTTTTTCAGTGCTTAGGATTTGGTGCTGCTTCTTAGCTTTTCCACTACTTAACTATGTGCCAGTCTTGCTGGCAGCCTCACAGCTATGCGAAACTTGGTAAGTTTGGCTAGGGTAGGTGTGATTTTTGTGGATCTGTACCTCCACACAAGTCTGCCTTGTTGAGAAAAAGGATGAGTTTGGATTTTTAGCTTATTCTCTTGATTGGTAGGACCTGGAAGCAGTGAGAAATTTCAGTCTTTGCCAAAGGGTGTGTGTCTTCCTCCTTATTGTTGGTTGGAGTTAATTATGGGCCTCTGCTGTCTTTGCTGTGTAATTTGGGCATTTATAATAACCTCTAGGCATAATTCTCTTTGCTCTTCTCAACATCTGCCTTTACTGCCTACCTTTTTCACAGCTACTGACTAGAAAGTACTTCCTAGCATTTCCTATATTTTAACACTAAGCAAAACTTGACTTCCTTTCAGATGTTCTTGGGTCTAGCAAGTGGACCTCTTTGGATACTGGGTCTTAAGAGAAGTATAAGTTAGCATAAAGAACACTTTTTAAGTGAAGTAAGAAATGAGCCTGCCAATTAATCAGGTTTCTATTCTTAGGAACTAGGCTAGGCCTTATACCACACATATGTCATAATTCAGAGAGCTGGGCTTGATGCCTGTGGGCCTCACTGTAATATAGAGCTTTGCTATTTCAGGAAAACCAGTGGACGTCCCTTGTCTTTCACATATGTTGAGCTGGTTGTCTTCCTTTAGATTTGGTGAGAAACAGCATCAATATGCCCTTGAGTTGTCATATAATACACACTTGGTTGGGAATAGGTATCTTTTTTTTTCTTTTCAAGACTTGTTTTTACTGTATTCAACAATTGAGGCTATTACTTGAAGTCTTCATAGTTGTAAGATGGAGAAATGGAGACATTTCTATGATGATTTTTAATTTAGGAAAAAAAGAAAAATAATCCTAGATAGAGGCTATATTGGCATCAGTTTGGGATTCTGCTTCCATAGACAGACCTAGCATACAGGAAAAACTTTATTTTTTAGTGGTACTGGGGTTCAAATTCAGAGCTTCATGCTTGCTTAGTAGATGCTCTGCTGCTAAACCATGCCTCTAGCCCTGTTTTGTACTTGTTGATTTTAACATGCATCCGGATCACGATTTGCCTATTATTTAGGCTTCCTGTTGCTACTGAGATGACAGGTAAACACCACTGTTTCTAGTTTTCCTCTGTTGAGAAAGAAGCTTAGAAACTTTTCTGCCTTGGATGGCCTGAAACTGTGTGCCTCCAGTGTACTTTAGGGTGACAGGCACACTTCAGTGAGCTCTTAGCTATGGGCTAAGGAAGGAGTCTCACAAATTTTTCTGCCTGGCCTCTTAATTGTGATCCTTTCTCAGTCTCTTAAGTAGCTAGAATTATAGGCATGGACCATTGACACTCAGCTCAGAAAGTTTTTCACTGTTGCTGTGGGTCTTGAGGTCTAAAGGAGTCTTTGTGTTATAGCAGCATGTGCTAAGAGAAAAATGATTTTATAGCCTGGTAAGGAAGTTCTGGCAGTTTGGGTTTTGGGTCTACACTCTGTTAATCTTAACTGTCTTTTTCACAAAGTAGTTTGGTTGGCAGCTCTTGGAACTGGCTCCTGGGCTTTAGAAGTCTCTGTCCCTTTGAATCTTGTGCCTTTCACATCTCAATACATTCCCAGCCAGGCATTCCTAAGGTTTTAGGAGTTGTTCTGAACCTCTTAGCTTTTCCCTGCAATTCCTTCCATGGGTTCTTTAACTGGTTTATGGTGACAATTTGGAACTGACCTTGCTGCATAGACGTCTGTGTATTGGAACTGAAGATGAACACATGGTTTTTGTGCCTGTAGCACATGGACAGACACTGCCTTATAATGTGTTGGAAATGGCATAGGCTGCCTGACTTGGCACTGTGTTCTTAAACAGGTGCAAAGTTACCTTGGGGCCCTAAGTCCAGCCAACTATTTGGGAACCCTAGTTTGGAAATAACTTTGGAAAAGACGATGTGTATGTCTTGGTGCATCAGTAGAAAGATCTATGGACAAGAGGGTAGAAGGCATTGCTATTTTATTGTTTATATTTTAGGTTTTAAGGAATTTGAAAACTGACAGTGGTATTGTCCTTTTTTTTTTTTTTTTGGCCAGTCCTGGGGCTTGAACTCAAGGCCTGAACACTGTCCTTGGGCTTTCTGAAGGCTAGAAGTCTACCACTTCAGCTGCAACACCACTTTCAGCCTTTTCTATGAATTATGTGGTACTGAGGAATCAAACACGGGTCTTTGTGCATGCTAGGAAAGCACTCTACCACTAGGCCAAACTCCTGGTCGCTGTATTGTCCTTTCTGGTCTCATACTACTTTTATCTTACAAATTTTGTTGCTGGCCAGTAGAGATGAGCAGAGGCACAGACTGACACAAAAGACTTCTAACCAAATGCCTTCTGACCCCATCCTGTTGAGTTACTGGAGGCACAGTCCACTAAATCCTATCCCAGCTCTATCTACCACTCAAGTGTTTCTGCTGCTAAGATATAAGTGGCCCAATGACAAAATTATAATGGCTTAACTTTGTATCACATCTATTGTCAGAGTTATCTGAGGAGGTATAAATAACATGGGCATGTCATACAGAAGATAAGTTTAAAATATTTATCTGAAGCCATGCCACTCATGTTGTCCTAAAAAAAACAAACAGTACATCAGTCTAGAATGGACTTTTATCATTCCATATATTTTATGTATACAAAAAAGAAATATAAGGCCGGTCATGGTGACTCATGCCTGTAGTACTAGCTATTCAGGAGGCTGAGATCTGAGGATCAAGGTTCAAAGCCAGCCCAGGCACTACAAAGTAAGCCATGAGACTTTTATCTCCAATTAATCTCTGGAAAAGGGGAAATGGGTCTGTGGTTCAAGGGTAGCCTTGAGCTGAAGAGCTTAGGGACGAAACCCAGGCCCAGGGGTAGGGTGGTAGCCTTGAGCTGAAGAACTCAGGGACATCGACCATGCCCATAGTTCAAGCCTCATGATCCACATAATAATAATAATAATAATAATAATAATAATAATAATAATAATGTATGAGTAACAAATACATACCCAGGTTTTACCATTAAGCCAAATGCTTAGAATATTATGAGTACCTTTGAAGACCCCAGTGCTACTTCCTTATTACATTTTACTTTTCCCTTAGGTAAATGGAATGTCACCCTCAATTTTGTATTTGTCATTCCTTATTTTTTCCCCCTCCTCTCTCTCTCTTAATAGTCATTTAGATTCCACCCCCAAATGATAGCCAGTAGAATGCTGCTTTGGGTGTTTAGTTAAGCAGCATTTCCTTGAAGAGAGAAGGAAGCACAGGTATTTATTATTAGTCTCTCAATCTCTTAGACCTTTTACTTCTTTGCTTCCAGCTCTGAGGCACCCATATTTGCCAAGAAAAACCATCCTGGCACATTAAAATGGCTCTGCCTGAGTTTAGATTCAGATGTTTTTCTTTTTCAAGAGCCTAGGGAACTATGATTTTTCGTCTTCAAAATGTCGGGGGTGGGGAGGAGATGAGCTGAAGTGAGAAGGCCTCCGCAAGATGTGTGCATTTGGGTACTGCCATTCTTCAGCGCTTGGCACTGGAGAGACTCGTCCTCAGCATGGGCAGATGGCAGAGTAGTGCAGCTTCCTTTGAAGAGAGGCAAACAGCCAAATGGCTGGGGTGTGAACCTTTTCAAAGGCCAGTGCTTTGGTTTCTACTTGCTGAGTTTAATATACCCAGACGTTATCATATAAAACTCAGTTTATGAGGCCTGGAGTTTGGCCTAGTGGTAGAGTGCTTGCCTAGCATGCATGAAGACCCGGGTTCGATTCCTCAGTACCACATATATAGAAAAGCTGGAAGTGGTGTTGTGGCACTGTCCCTGAGCTCTTCAGCTCAAGGCTACCACTCTACTCTTGGGCCTGGGCATTGTCCCTGAGCTCTTCAACTCAATTCTGCCATCCTATCCTTGAGCCCCACTTCCCATTTTGTAGAGGTTAATTGGAGATAAGAGTTTCAGGTCCTTTTGTGCCCGGGCTGACTTTGAACCTTGATCCTCAGATCTTAGCCTCCTGAGTAGCTATGATTCCAGGTGTGAGCCACCTCGCCTGGCTTAGTCCTGAACTTTTATAAACAAAGGGACTATGTTTGTCTTGTTTGTATATAATCCTGTGGGTGTGATATTCACACCATGTGCCATTAGATCCCTCAAACCTCAGCATGGCACAGGTTGTGAAGACTGGTCAAGAGAAGGGACTGCAGTCCTTCTGTGGAAGGTGTGGTTTTGGAATTTTGAGGAGCTCAGATGAAGCTTTTCTTCTGAACAAATAAACATCTTCTGAAGCCAAATAACTTCAAAATATGATTTTATTTGGGCTTTAAAAAATTTCAGTTGGTGCAATTGAAAGTTAAGACAGTTTACCTTCTATTTAGTCTTTTGGATGAGAATATTTTTGGAAGGTGAGCCAAGTATAATATAATATATATATAGTCAGGAACTTTAATACTATAAATATAGTTAAATGCCTAGTATCAATTCTAGGTTGAGATTTTTTAAAGTCTGGTTGATTGAGGTATAATTTAAATGCTACAAAATTCACTGCTTTTAGGTATTTAGTTCTATTAATTTCGATACACTTAGTCTCCAGAACCACCTCAGTGAATGTGTAGCCTATTTCTATCACCTCAATAATACCTTTGCTTAGCTGGTTTTAGGGACCTGTAATCCAAACTGTTCTATTAGGGAGGCTGGGATCTGAGGGTTGTGGTTTGCTACTAGTTGGGGCAAAAAAATCCTTGTGACTCTTATCTCCATTAACTAGCAAAAAGACAGAATCGGAGGGCCAGGAGTTTGGCTTAGTGGTAGAGCGCTTGCCTAACATGCACAAAGATCCAGGTTCAATTCCTCGGTACCATATACACAGAAAAACACCAGAAGTGGTACTGTGGCTCAAGTGGTAGAGCTCTAGCTTTGAGAAAGCCCAAGGACAGTGCTCAGGTCCAGAGTTCAAAGCCCAGGATTGGCAAAAAAAAAAAAAAATGGAGGTGTGGCTTAAGTGATACAGCAGCAGCACTAAGGAAAAGTGCAAGGTCCTGAGTTCAGGCCTTATTGGTACAAAGAAAAAAAGATCTTTGCATAAGATTTTTGTGTTATAGTCACGTGAAGTTTTTTTTTAAGTATGTTTCTGGAAAGAAAGTTCATATTGGGGTCTCCTCCCTCCCTTCTTCCCTCCCTCCCTCCCTCCCTCCTTCCTTCCTTCCTCCCTTCCTTCCTTCCTCCCTCCCTTCCTCCCTCCCTTCCTTCCTTCCTCCCTTCCTCCCTTCCTCCCTTTCTCCCTTTCTTCCTTTCTCCCTTTCTTCCTCCCTCCCTCTCTCCCTCCCTTCCTCCCTTCCTCTCTTCCTCCCTTCCTCCCTTCCTCCCTTCCTCCCTTCCTCCCTCCTTTCCTCCCTTTCTTCCTCCCTTCTTCCTTTTGCTGATATTGGGGCTTGAACTCAGGAACTGGGAACTGTCCCTTAGCTTTTTCATTCAAGCTTGGCACTCTGCCACTTTGAGTTCCACTACCAGCTTTTTTGGTGATTAATTGGAGATCAGATTCTCAGGGTCTTCTCTGCCTGGGTTAGCTCTTCAGATCTCAGTCTCCTGAGTAGCTGGAAATACAGGCATGAGCTACTGATGCCTTGGGTTTCATTTCTTTTGATTTTTGTCTGAAATGCCATTTGAAATTGGTACAAAGTAATCTTTGGTGTGTGACCAAAGGTAGTTCCTGGAGCAGCATTAAGGAGGGAGGAGTCAGCGCTATATGACTGACTGAGAGAGGAAGGGATATACTGGGACCCTAGGCAGAGACTCTATCCTGAGGATGCTTAGCCAGGGCTTTGGCCCACTTCTCTAGGCCAAACAGTCTTCCTGGTTGAAAGTTATGTGTCTTTTCTGAATAGGTTTTCTGTTTTTAACTTGTCCTGCTCTTAGAGGTGGATCCAGAGGGAAAGCTATTGTTTCAGTTGCCTAGTCAGGTCTATAGCATTTTTCTTGGCTCCCAAATGAAAATCAACTCTGTATCTGACTCTTCCTGAAATGGACTTGCTAATTACCATTCAAGGTGTTCTACTTTCTTAGTGTATTGAGTATAGAGAGATTCAAAGGGATTTCTCACTGCTTTGTAGGCTGGTGAATTTGGTAGCCAAATCTATTTAAGGAATTGACTTAATTATTCTTCTTTAAATTTTAGGCTTTATTACAAAAGTTTAAGTGTTGCTGACAATGACTGGGGTTTGCTTTGTTTTTCAATGCATTTGGAATGGAGTTCTAGTAACTTAAATGCATATATGTTCATTTCTCCTTTTTATTTTGTTTTTTTTTTCCTACTCCCTAGGAAACCCAGATTGACAAGAACTCAAAGTGCCTTTTCTCCAGTCTCCTTCAGTCCCCTGTTCACAGGTAAGGATGATGTCTTTCTCGTTCTTTTGACATCTGAGTGTTTTGAGACCTGTCAAGAAAACACTCGCAGATGCCTCACAAGGGAGCTTCAAGCATATCTACAGTAATTTCCCTCATTCTCTGCCACTAGGTTTAGAGTAAAGCTGTTTTTTTATTGTGTAGAATGTGTTTTGGACTTTGGGGGCTTTATTTGTACTAAGAGATATGGTCTGCTTTTTGTTTTGTTTTTATTTTTTTCCAGTCCTGGGGCTTGATCTCAGGACCTGGGCACTGCCCCTAAACTTCTGAAGCTCAAGGCTAGCTCTCTACCATTTGAGCCACAGCTCTACTTCAGGCTTTTTCTGTGTATGTGGTACTGAGCAATCAAACACAGGACTTGATATATGCTAGGAAAGCACTCTACCACTAAGCCACATTCCCAGCCCTAGTCTGCTTGTTGATGATTGAATATCCCTCGTAGTTATGCAGTGCTTGGTTCACATTCATCACATACAAATTACAAGTAGAAATTATAGGCTCACAAAGCACTAAAGATTGTAAGTCATATAGTTCCAGTCCTTACTTCCAAGGAGGTTCATAGATTATCTAATAAAAAATGGTAGAGTTCTAGCCTTGAGAAAGCCCAAGGACAGTGCTCAAGCCCTGAGCTCAAGGCCCAGGACTGGCAAAAAAAAAAAAAAAAAAAAAAAGCTCCATGAGTAGCTGCCCCCCTTTTTTTTCGGTCGGGCGTGGGGCTAGGGCTGGGACTTAAGGTGCTGTCCTTGAGCACTTTTACTTGAGGCTAGTGCTCTAACACTGAGCCATAGTACCACTTTTGTTTTTTTGGTGGTTAGTTGGAGGTAAGAGCCTCATGGACTTTCCTGCCTGGGCTGGCTTTAAACTTAGCTCCTTAGAGCTCAGCCTCTTAAGTAGCTAAGATTGCAGGTGTGAACCACCAGTGCCCTGCTCATTTGTGTGTGTGAGCACCAGGATTTGAGTTTGAACTCCAAACCCTGAGCTCTTGGTTTGCTTTCTCATTCACAGCTGATGCTCTATCACTTGAACTCCAGTCCTGGGGCTTGAACTCAGGGCCTGTACACTGTCCTTAGGCTTTCTCAAGGCTAGAGCTCTACCACTCGAGCCACAGCACCATTTCCGGCTTTTTCTATGTATGTGGTACTGAGTAATGGAACCCGGTCTTTGTGCAAGCACTCTACCACTAGGCCAAATTCCCAGCCCCACTTCCAGCTTTTTGCTGGTAAATGGGAGATGGAGCCTCATGAGCTTTTCTTCCTATGCTGGCTTTAACTGTAGTCCTGCAAGTCTTTCTCTTAATTAGGATATAAGCATGAACTGTCTTTTCTCTTCTTTCTTTTCTTTCATTCATATCCTCCTGCAGCTTGAACTCAGGGCTTGGACGTTGTCCCTGAGCTGTTTTGCTTAAGGGTAGCTCTCTACTACTTGAACCACAGCTTCACTTCTTTTTTTTTTTTTTTTTGCCAGTCCTGGGCTTGAGCTCAGGGCCTGAGCACTGTCCTTGGACTTTCTCAAGGCTAGAGCTCTACCACTTGAGCCTCAGCACCACTTCCGGCTTTTATCTATGTATGTAGTACCGAGGAATCCAACCCGGGTCTTCATGCATGCTAGGCAAGCACTTTAACCACTAGGCCTAACTCCCAGCTTCACTTCTTTTTTTATTTTTTTTTTCTTTTATTTTTTTTTGCCAGTCCCAGGCTTGAGCTCAGGGCCTGAGCACTGTCCTCGGACTTTCTCAAGGCTAGAGCTCTACCACTTGAGCCACAGCACCCAGCTTTTTTCTATGTATGTGGTAGTGAGGAATTGAACCCAGAACTTTGTGCATGCTAGGCAAGCACCCTACCACTAGACTAAACTCCTGACCCCCACAGCTTCACTTCTTAATTGGAGAATAAGAGTCTTAAATGGAGATAAGAGTCTCATGGGCTTTTCTGCCCATGCTGGCTTTGAACTTCACATCTTAGCCTCCTGAGTAGCTAAAATTATAGATGTGAGCCACTGATGCTTGGCTTATCTGATCTATTTTTAAGACTTTGGGGCATAAAGGATTATATGAGCTTTTGTCTTACCTATTTTAGGGGCTAGCAGTTCTTGCAGCTGTTTGCATTCTTCATTCTATCTAATTTAAGTCTTTCCTCTTCTAGCAAGGAACACAGTTGCTAAAGTAGGAAAGCTGTTGAATGTCCTCTGAGTAATGGATAACTACTTTCTCATTTTATGGCAAACTGTTTCAGAGGGAGACCTTCTGTTCTGTTCATAGGATATGAAACTCCTGATCTAAAAACTGTAGAAAGGAAGGTCTTTTTCAAGTTACCACAAGTCTCAGAAAGTGATAATTTCAGTGGCTGTGACTGAGAAGCTATTAAAAAAAAAAAAAATTTCATGGACCGGGAGTTTGGCCTAGTGGTAGAGTGCTTGCCTAGCATGCATGAAGACCCAGGTTCAATTCCTTGATACCACATCCCTAGAAAAAGCCAAAAGTGGTGTTGTGGCTCAAGTGGTAGAGCTCTAGCCTTGAGAAAGCCCAAGAACAGTGCTCAGGCCTTGAGCTTAAGCCCTAGGACTGGCAAAAAAACAAAACAAAAAAAAACAATGTCAGTGGCCTAGTGGTAGAGTGCTTGCCTAGCATGAATGAAGCCTGGGTTCAATTCCTCAGTACCACATACATAAGAAAAGCTGGAAATGGTACTGTGGCTCAAGTGGTAGAACTTTAGCCTTAAGAAGGTCCAAGGACAGTGCACAGGCCCTGAGCTCAAGCCCAGGTCTGGCAAAAAAAAAAAAAAAGGAATTATGATTTAGGAAGGGTCACTTCTAGGAAGATGTTAAGCATGTCAGTGAGTCCCCCATAGCTGGATAGATTGTGGTGTGCTGCCAGAACAGATGAGTTTGTACCTGTGTAGGCATATGTTGTACTAGAGAATGAGGTCTCTCTTCTTACCACAAACCTAGGATCTCTTATCCTTTAGGCAACATGTCTTTCTAGTCATTAATTACTTTCTACATAAATTTGTAATTTCAGGTTCACACTCTTGAATTACATCTTTTTTAAATTCACTTGACTAGTCTTGAACCTGCTTATTTAGCTTTTTGCTCATGGCTTGTGTTCTACCATTTGAGCCACACCTCCAGTCTGGAATTATCTTTTATCTAACTGCTATACCTCCAACCTAGAACTCTAATCTGTTGGGAGACATTTGTTCATGCCTGTTGCATTGCTCAGAGCAATGAGACCCTCAGTTACCAAACCATGTGTTGCATCCAAGCAGTTTCCTTAAGTGAAGACTTTGAGGAGAGCTTTTCTGTTTGTTTTCCTCAGTGCTGGGGTTCAAGCCCAGAGTAGGGTCTCATACATGTTAAACAAATGCTTTACTACTGAGCTATGCCTCTGGCCCTCTACTTTTATCTTAATCAGTGTTTAAGACCTTTGGGAAGCTATGTATTTAGACAATGAAAACCTAGCTCCTGTCTGTAGAGATTTACCTCATTGCTTCAACTGGGAAGCATTAAAAGAGAGCTAAGAGCTAATTAAACCCTGAGTATGAACAAGGTATTGGAAATCACACTCAAAGGGCTAACTTTTGAGAAGTTCAGTGTTCTGACCTATAGATGAGTCCTGCCAAAGCAAACCTGACCACTAACTTGATGTTGAAATACCCTTTATTTTCTGGTGATTCAAATTAGAGAGGCTCTAGGTGACATGATGGCAAGGAGAACATATGGATGACATGCTGGAATTTCAGGGAAACTGTGTACTCTCTCCATCAACTGGAGCTTCCTCTAAGTTTGCTTTACTTTTGGCTGATCATGGAAATTCATTTTTGGGATTGCAAATGTACTTTCGGACTTTGTAATTTCAGCTATTAAGAACTAACTGATATGTTAGTGGTAGATTCTTATAGGTAGATATTTTTGAAAGCCATCTAAGCTAACATGGGGTAACTTTTTCTGCATTTAGCTTTACCATGTAATTCTTAATACTTTGTTGCACTTACTCTTTCCTTGTAAATTTAGCATATAACAAGCAACTTGCCTTGCCCCCTAAGGCAGAAACAAATGATATTGTTTCATGTGACAAAAAAAATATATCTTATTCAGGGTTGTATCTCTAGTTCAAGGTAAGTCAGTGGCAGACCACTATTAGATGAATTTTCCACTGTCAGTCCTCAAGAACCTTTGGCCTATCTGGGCACAGGTGGCTGAAATCTTCAGGATCTTGAGATTCAAAGCCAGCCCTAGTAGATAAATCTATGATACTTCATCTCCAATTAACCAACAAAAAGTTGATTGGAGGTGTGACTTAAGCAAGCTAAGCAAGTATAAGACATTGAGTACCAACCATAAACTAACAAATAAACTTTGCCTCTTTTTTTTTTCTTTTCTTTTCTTTCTTTTTTTTTTTTGGGCCAGTCCTGGGGCTTGAACTTGGGGCCTGAGCACTGTCCCTGGACATTTTTTGCTCAAGGCTAGCACTCTGTCACTTGAGCCACAGTGCCACTCACGGCTTTTTCTGTGTATGTGATACCAAGGAATGGAACCAGGGCTTTGTACATGCTAGGCGAGCACTCTACCACTAGGCCATGCTCCCAGCACCTTGGCTCTTAACAGGGCAAATGAATGAATGATAGAATTTTAAATTAGTGTTCAGGTGTGATTTCTGTCCTGGGTAGTATTAGAGTTTGAATGTGCTTTGAATTGCATACCTCCAGCCTCCTTTGCCTTGCCTTTTGTTTCACTTTGCTTTTGGCCTCCGCTTTGGGCAAGGTGCTTCTGTAACATGCTTGCTCCATGAATCCCTCAGGTGAAACAGTGTCACTTGTGGACGTGGATATTTCTCAGCGGGGCCTGACCTCTCCACATCCTCCAACTCCCCCTCCTCCTCCAAGAAGAAGCCTCAGCCTCCTAGGTATAGTCTCTTTTCTCCCTTTTCTACCAGCTCACCTTAGTGGGGAGGGTAAACTCTAGGGACTTACTCTTTTTTGGGAGCCAGACAGGCTTCTAGGTTTTTTTAATGATGGCCCAATTATTTCCTGTCCCTTTCTCAGCTCCCCTGTTATTGCCCTAGACAGTTAAACTTGCATGCTGTAATATTTACTGTTCATTTGTTAATTAGCTTTACACTCATCTTGCCCTTAATCTTTACTGCCAAAGATATCCTTACTTCTCCTGCTTTCTTAGCAAAACAAACCAGATTAAGATGACTGTTGCCCACTATGCAAAACATGGGATGAAAGTCAAACTACTGTGCCCCAGAGGGCAGCCCTGTAATCCTCCCTTTCCTTTACCTTCACCTCATTCATTTTGTGCACATTTTTATGACCCTTTTGCTTTTGTTCTCTCTTCTAGATGATATCAGTGGGACGCTGCCTACATCAGTCCTTGTGGCTCCGATGGGGTCTTCTTTGCAGTCTTTCCCCCTACCTCCGCCTCCTCCACCCCATGCCCCAGGTTAGCTTAGTTTAGAGGCAAGACTCACCAGAGTGGAAGGTTGGGAGCAATGTATATGTGGAAATCACAGCTTTTGAGAAAACTTAAATCTTTCCCCTGGGCTGGACCAGAACTTAGAAATGAGGCCGAGAATTATTTTTTTTCTAACAGTTTCTTGGAGGTGAATCTGACTTTTCTTAGGATAAAGAAGTACTGAATTTTCTATCACTCCAGCTGAGAGTGTCTTGCAGTCATTGAGTAAATAACCTGCCTTATTCTTAGGATAGTGAAGAAGTTTAATATGTTGCTGGTTTTCAAAGCTCTTTGGTTTTTCTAAGCTTTAAGTATTTGTTGCAGCCTTGTAAATAAGTACTAAGCATTTAGTAGCCCATACCTATTTTGCCAGCCTCCTGTACCCAAGGAATAAAATGAATGAAGTCATCATTGTTTTCTACTTGCCTGGCAAAATCATTACTCTCCATGGGCAAGTAAACGAGTCACTATTTCCAAGGCTGCTTTACTGGCACTTCACTTCTAGGTGGGAGAAGTTGGAATCGCTCTAGGCTGGTGAAGTCCCTGAAGTAGTCACCTTAGTCAGGTTAGTGAGCAGCTCCCCTACCTCTTTTCTGGGGTTAAATGCCCCCGCCCATCCTTCACAGCTTACACGAGCCCACACAGCTTTTTTGTTCCAGTCCATTCAGCTCTTTCCCACTGCTTTGGCTTCTATCCTTTCCAGCTTAGCTTCTAATGCCTTTCCCCTCTTCAGTTAGCATCTCTTTTGGGGGGAGTGTTTTGAGTGTGGGTGGGAGCAGTGACGGTAACCAACTCACTTTCACTCTCTTGCCCTGCAGATGCATTTCCCCGGATTGCTCCCATCCGAGCAGCTGAATCCCTGCACAGCCAGCCCCCTCAGCACCTCCAGTGTCCCCTGTACCGGCCTGACTCGAGCAGTTTTGCAGCCAGCCTCCGAGAGTTAGAGAAGGTAAAGGGTTCCTGAAGACTGGCAGGTGTCACTTCTCCTGTGTTTGGGGTGTGTGTGTACCAGTCCTGGGGCTTGAACTCAGGGCCTAAGCACTGTTTTGGGGCTTTCTCAAGGCTAGAGCTCTACCACTTGAGCCATAAGACTTCTGGCTTTTTCTATGTATGTGGTACTGAGGAATGGAACCTGGGTCTAGGCAAGCATTCTACCACTAGGCCAAACTCCTGGCCCTGTGTTTTAAGTTTCATATCTAGGCTCTCATTGTTTTTAGAAGAAGAGTAGTTACTTTGCTTCCATATTTACAATGACAAAACAGTATTATGTTCTTTTTAGTCTGTCTGAGATGTAATAAAACTGAATTTTGGAGCCAGGTACCCAGTGGCTCATGCCTGTTAAGCTTAGCTACTCAGAGGCTGAGCTGTGAACACCAAAGTTTGAAACTAACCCGGGCAGAAAACTCTGAGACTCTTTCTCTTCAATTAAGCAATCTCCCCTCCAAAAAAAAAAAAAAAAAAGCTCAAGAGGTACAATGCTATCCTTGAACAAAAATACCAGGGATAACGCCCAGGCTCTGAGTTTAAATCCCAGGGATGAAAAATTCTGTTTTTTTTGTTGTTGTTTCTAATCCTAAGAAACACAAGTTCCCTTTTGTTTGCTTGTTATACCCTGAGTAATAAAGTGTAGAATTTGTCTTCTGTTACTCTAGAGTAGAAGCATAGTAAGCCTGATTTGTTGCTGATAGTTGGGATTCTTTATATGGGGTAGGGAGATTTTCTTCTTGCCAGTCCTGGGGCTTGAACTCGGGGCCTGGGCACTGTCCTTGGACACTTTTTCCTCAGACACTTTTTCCTCAAAGCTAGCACTCTGCCACTTGAGCCATAATTCCACGTCTGGCTTTTTCTGTGTGTGTGATATTAAGGAATCAGAAGCAGGGCTTTGTGCATGCTAGGTGAGAGCACTCTAGGCTATGCTCCTGGCCATAGTTGGGATTCTTATAGTGGCTTTTACCTACTCAAGTATTTTGGGAGAATGTGAGGGATTTCTCCCCTGGTGAGGAAGATTGTGCTGAAAACTTTGACATTCTCTGTTCTGTTAATTAGTTGGTTGCTTCTTGTCTTTCACAGTGTGGTTGGTACTGGGGGCCAATGAATTGGGAAGATGCAGAGATGAAGCTGAAAGGGAAACCCGATGGTTCTTTCCTGGTACGAGATAGCTCTGATCCTCGTTATATCCTGAGCCTCAGTTTCCGATCACAGGGTATCACCCACCACACTAGAATGGAACATTATAGAGGTAAGAGATATTGCTGTTGTTAGCCATATTCTCCTTTTGGTATTTGACTTTGTCATGGGAAAGATTTACAGGAATGAACTAGAAATTGGGGAAATCTCATAGGCTTATTAATGTTCGTATAGGATCTAGTTGTAGTCACCAGAAGAAATACTGGAGCCAGGCTCTGGTGGCTCATGTCTATAATCCTAGTGATTTAGGAGGCTGAGATACTAGGATCGTGGTTCAAAGCCAGCCTGGGCAGGAAAAGTCGGTGAGATTTTTATCTCATATAATTAACCACCAGAAAATGAAAAGTGGTACTGTGACTCAAAGTGGTAGAGTGCTAGCCTTGAGTAAAAAGAGCTTGTGGATAGTGCCTAGACCCCGAGTTTAAGCCCTATGACCAATGGAAAAAGAATTAAAAAAAAGAAAATTGAATAGCATCGGAAAGGGACAACTAGGGTTTCATTTTAAAAATCCTTCTTACAGGAGAATGATGGAAGGGTGAGCCATACTGGCTCTCTGTTCCCATAAACTCCCCAGAGCCAAGGATGGTGGCCTGGAACAGAAATAGGCCCTCATTTCATAAATGTGGGTGTTGTATAGCCTCAGACCTCTTACAAGGTTCTTAATGCAAATGCATCCCTAATTCTACAAAACAGAAAGGTAGGACTAGGAGTGTGATAGAGTGCTTGCCTAGCACTCCTTGGTACCACATACATAGAAAAGGCTGGAAGTGGTGCTGTGGCTCAAGTGGTAGAGCTCTAGCCTTGAGAAAGCCCAAGGACAGTGCTCAGGCCAGGACCAGCACAACAAAAAAGAAAAAAAAAGAAAGAGAAATTCTTGAAGAGACAGTAATTTTAGCTCAAAAACCTGAAAATAAATAATAATTCCTTTTCCTAAAAGTGATAAAATGCTAGTCATAAGCCCAAAAGCTCAGGGACAGTACCCAGGCCCTGAGTTCAAGTCCCAGGACCAGCACAAAAAAACAAAAAAAGAAATTCTTGAAGAGACAGTAATTTTAGCTCAAAAACCTGAAAATAAAGTAGATAAATAACTGATGGGGAGGTGGCTGAGAATATGGCTTAGAATATGGTAGAGTGCTTGTCTAGCATGCATGAAGGCCTGGGTTCGATTCCTCACTACCACATAAATGGGGTGTGGGGCCCCATAAGTGGTATGTACTGTAGTTCAAGCAAAAAAAAGCTCAAAAAATACTCATGGGGAGATAGCTGCCTACTGCGTATTTTCCTGCTGTTCCTTAATACCAAACTCAACAGACAAAAACCAGAAATACAAAGCAAAGTATTTCAGAGGGAAGCTGTTTGTTAAACTTAGGAAAATGATAAATGGCTAATAAATGATAAATGATGAATAACCGGCCTTTTAGGTTCTTGATAGTATGAGAGCTTTCTCAAATAGTTTTCTTTCTTTCTTTTTTTTTTTTTTTTTTTTGCCAGTCCTGGGCTTGAGCTCAGGGCCTGAGCACTGTCCTTGGACTTTCTCAAGGCTAGAGCTCTACCACTTGAGCCTCAGCACCACTTCCAGCTTTTTTCTATGTATGTGGTAGCAAGGAATCGAACCCGGGTCTTCATGCATGCTAGGCAAGCACTTTAACCACTAGGCCAAACTCCCGGCCTTCTTTCTTTTTTTTTTTTTTTGTGGGTCATGGGGCTTGAATTTGGCCTGGGCGCTGTCCCTAAGTTCTTCAGCTCAAGCCTACTATCCCCTATCCTAGAGCTAAGCCCCACTTCCCATTTTCTAGAGCTTAATTATAGATAAGAGTCTCAGGTTCTTTTGTGCCTGGGCTGGCTTTGAACCTTGATCCTCGGATCTCAGCCTCCTGAATAGCTGGGCGCATGAGCCATTGTGCCCAGTGAGTCTATTTTTCTTTTTTCTTTTTTATATATATATATTTTTATTGTAATTAATAAAAGGGTTACATGATATTTGCCAGATAGAAGGTGCATTAATTCACGTACATTGATACCCTTTCACATGTCTTGGTACCCATTACCCTCCCCCCACCCACGAGTCTATTTTTCTTGAAAGGAACTTTTTCTCTTGAATAAATGGTGTTTTTCTTGAATAAATGAAGGCATTTCTGTTGCCAGTTTGCAATGAGACATTTTTATCTTTTTAAGTTTCAAATCTGCATCATTTTTTATAGGTGTTCTTTTGGAATCTAGTCCTTTTAGCTTTTGAATCTTTCTGGATTTTATTGTTGTTTTTTTGTTTTAGGTCATGAATGCTCAGAGTTCCTGGCTTGGGGATTCTGAAGTTGGAGTAGGGAATTTTTGTTTTTGTTTTTTGCCAGTCTTGGGGCTTGAGCTCAGGGCCTGAGCACTGTCCTTGGGCTTTCTTAAGGCTCTACCACTTTTAGCTATAGTACAACTTACTACTTCCTTTTTTTCCTCCTGTGATTAATGCTTGTTCCCACCTGTAATCTTAGCTACTTAGGAAGCTGAGATCTAAGGATCGAGGTTCAAAGCTAGCACAGGCATGAAAGTCCACGAGATTCTTTATCTCCAGTTAACTGCCAGAAAATCGGAAGTGGTACTGTGGCTCAAGTGGTAGCCCTAACCTGAGCTGAATAACTCAGGGACAGCACTCAGGCCCAGAGTTCAAGTCCCACGACCCCCCAAAAAAAGAGTCTCACAAACTTTCCTGCCAGAGCTTGCTTCAAACTGTGATCCTCAGATTTCAGCCTCCTGAGTAGCTAGGATTATAGGCATGAGCCACCAGTGCCTGGCATAGTTGTTTGTGTGTGTGTGGTGTGTGGGGTTTTTTTTTTTTTGGCCAGTCCTGGGCTTGGGCTCAGGGCCTGAGACCTGTTGGGTTTTCTCAAGGCTAGAGCTCTACCACTTGAGCCTCAGCACCACTTCCGGCTTTTTTCTATGTATGTGGTACCGAGGAATCGAACCCGGGTCTTCATGCATGCTAGGCACTCTACCACTAGGCCAAACTCCTGGCCCCTAGTTTTTTGTATTTTTTTGTTTGTTTTGTTTTTTTGGTACCTAGCACATACACACAAGCATTAATGGGATCAACAAAAATGTTACACTTGATTTTTCTCCGCTGTTATATTTGAAGACTTTAGATCTTGTGCGTTGGCTGTTATTTAAATGTCTTAGATCTTTACAGAAGTAAGTGTTTTATATATCATGCATATATCTTTTTTATTAAAAGATTTTATTAACACTGATTTTTTTACATAATTTTTCAAATGTCAAGTATAACAAACGTATTCAAGAATGAAATTTCTATGCAATCATTGGCACATAAATTTAAGAACAAAATTAAAATTTAGCTGAGATTTGTATGCCATAGATACATATCAATCTGTATAATATTTCAATATGTCTATAGAATATATATCCCATCATAGATTTATATGTCTATATAGTTATATTTATGTCTCCCAAGTTCATGTCAAAGACCTTGAGTACCCGAGTATTGAGTCATCCCTCTTGTATTGTTTGGATCTAATATCCACATATCAAGGAGACCTTTTGTTCCTTTGGTCTTGGCTTATCTCACTCGACATGAGATAATTTCATCTACTTCCCAGCGAATGCCATTATTTTATCATTTCTGGTGGCTACGTAAAATTCCATTGTATATATGTACCACATTTTTTGTATCCATTCATCTGTAGTGGGGCACCTGGGTTGTTTCTGTTGCTTGGCTATTGTGAATAGTGCAGTGATGAACATGGCTGTGCAGGTGTCCTTATCCTATTCTGGGTTATGATGCTCAAGGTAGATTCCTAGGAGTGGTATGGTTGGGTCATAGGGAGAGTCTATTTTTAGTTTTTTCAGGAACCTCCAAATTGCCTTCCTGAATGGTTGTACTAGTTTACATTCCCACTAGCAGTGCACATCCCCACAGCATTTGTTCTTGTCTGAATTCAGAATATTGGCCATTCTGATTGGGGTAAGGTGGTATCTTAGGGTTGTTTTTATTTGCATTTTCTTTATGACCATGGATGATGAGCATTTTCTCAATGCATATGTCTTATATGTGTATATATACATTACCATTTATAAGTAATTTGTATGCAAGTATAGGAAGTCAGCATTTAAGGATTGGTATAAACAAAATCTTTTCAAAGTATTTTTCTTTTTTCTTTTTTTTTTGCCAGTCCTGGGCTTAGACTCAGGGCCTGAGCACTATCCTTGGGTTTTTTTCTCAAGGTTAGTGCTCTACCACTTGAACCACAGCACCACTTCTGGCTTTTTTTCTATGTATGTGGTACCAAGGAATCGAACCTGGGTCTTCGTGCATGCTAGGCAAGCACTCTTACCATTAGGCCAAACTCCCGGCCCCAAAGTATTTTTTCTTTTTTGACATTCTTGGGGCTTGAACTCAGGGCCTGAGCACTGTCCTTGAGCTTTCTCAAGGCTAGAATCAAACCCAGGGCTTCATGGGTGCCAGGCAAGCACTCTATCAGTAGGCCAAACTCCTGGTATCTCTAGGTATTTTTTTTTTTTTTTTTTTATCTCTAGGTATTTTTGTTGTTGTTGTTGTTGTTGTTAGTTGTGGGGCTTGAACTGAGGGTACTCCTCAGATCTTTCTAAAGTAAGTTTGTAGCAAGGTATGATGGCACAGGTCTATAAATAGCAGCCATTCTGCAGGTGGAAACAAGGATTTCAAGTTTGAAGCCAACCCAGGAGAGAGAGGGGAGACTGACTCAAAATATATATTACTTAACTTATTAATTAAAATGACTGGGGACATAGCTTGTGATAGAATGTTTAATATGTATGAGACTTTCAAGTCAATCCCCATTACCTCCATAAAGAAAGTATGCTTAAAAAAATTCTCTGTGGTGGTAGTATTGTTTGAACTCAGGGCTTTGTAGTTGTTTATTCAAGAACTTTACCACTGAGTCACATCTCTACCCTTGTTTTTCATTGTTTATTCTGAAATAAGTTTTGCTTTTTGCTCAGACCTGTATCTGGACTTCAGTCCTCCTGTTTTATGCTTTTTCCTGTAGCTAGAAAGACAGGCTTATGCCATCAGACCCAGCTTCTTCTTTTGAGGTGGTATCTCCTGAAATTTTTGCCTGGGCTCCCCTTAAACTTGGATTCTCCCAATCTTAGCCTTCCAAGTAGCCAGATGACAGGCATGAACTACTATGTTCATATTAGAACTTTTGCTTTGTAACTTTACATTTCAGGAACCTTCAGCTTGTGGTGCCATCCCAAGTTTGAAGATCGCTGTCAGTCTGTGGTCGAGTTCATTAAGAGAGCCATCATGCATTCCAAGAATGGGAAATTTCTCTATTTCTTGAGATCCAGGGTTCCAGGTAAGGGTGTATGTAATTAACTTGGGTGTAATCTAGTATAGTATCAAAATGCTCTCTGCTTCCAAAGTCCACGCTTACGCTTTTTTTTTTCTCCTGGTGGTTAAGCAATCATTCTTCCTAGAGTCCAGTGGCTAATCTCCGGCCTTTGTATATTAATTCTGCAACATACTTTGCTTCTTGTAAATAAGAAAACTGGTCCCACTGCTGATGTCCAGGCATCATGTGAACTTTTAAAATTCCACAATGTCTTGTTGATGTTCCAGGCATCTCAATATTGCAAGAAGAATGAGAGTGTTCTTGGCTCATATTCATTAATTCCTTCCTTCCCCCTTCCCAAACCTACCTATGTTCCTTCCTTCCTCCCTCTCTCTTTTCTTTCTTTCTTCCCCCCCCCCTTTTTCTTTCTTTCACCAGGTCTGGGCACTGTCCTTGGGCTGTCTCAAGGCTAGAGCTCTACCACTTGAGCCACAGCACCAATTTCAGCTTTTTTTAATTTATGTGGTACTTGAGGAATCAAACCTGGGTCTTTATGCATGCTAGGCAAGCACTCTACTACTGGGCCAAACTGCCAGCCTCCTCGGTTCATTTTCTTTAAAAATAATAATAATAATAATAATAATAATAATAATAATAATAGAAGAAGTTGTTACTATTGATGTGTCATACAAGTGGCTACCATTTCATAAGTTAGTTAATGAGTATATTTCGTTTTTTGTACAATGTCATCTCTTCCTTTACTTTCCCTCAATTTCCCCCTCCCATCTTTGCCCACAAGTTATATAGGTCATTTTCTACTATATATGTCGAATAGCATGATTACATTTGTTCATCCTTTCTCCATTCCTTTCTGAGACCCTCAGTACCCTCCCAGAGGGAGGTCAATTTCTAAGAAACAAAAAGGTGTGAGAGGTGGTTCACCAAAAAGGAAATGGTGAATAAATGTCTAGAAGACTCGATTCATTCTGTTAGGAGGTGTCTATTATAGGTTTGCCCATATTGTGCTAAACTTGCCATTTCTATCCATCTTCAAAACTCCATTTGGGAGGATTGGGCTGTCATAGCCTTGTTGGTATTGTACCATTGTTAGAAGAAAAAATGGTTTAGAGGAATCTGCTTTCCTAGCCCCGAGAAAAGAAAACTGACAAGCACTAGATATTTGTAGGAAACTAATAACTTAAAATGAGAGCTTTAGGCCAGGCACCAGTGGCTTACACTTGTAATCATAGTAGCTACTCAGGAGGCTGAGATCTGAGGATCATGGTTTGAGCCACCCTGGGAAAGAAAGTCTGTGAGATTCTTATCTCTAATCATAGAAAAGGCCAGAAGCGGAACTGTGGTAGAATGATAAGTCTTGAGCCCAGTACGGTGACTCACACTTGTAATCGGGAGGCTGAGATCTGAGGATCAAGGTTCAAAGCCAGCCCGGGTACTACAAAGCTCACAAAGCTCAAGAGACTCCTATCTCCAATTAATCACCAGAAAACCAGAAGCGGTGCTGTGGCTCAAGGGGTAGGGCAGTAGCCTTGAGCTGAAGAGCTCAGGGACAGCGCCCAGGCTTAAAATTCAAGCCCCATGACCCCCCCTCTCTCCCTCCCCCCCCCCCAAGCAAAAGGCTAGTTTCTGGGGCTCAAGTGATAGAGCACCTGTCCTCAAGCACAAGTGCCTGAGTTCAAGCCCAGCACTGCCAAGAAAAAAAAGTATGGGGGGCTGGGAGTTTGGCCTAGTGGTAGAGTGCTTGCCTAGCATGCACGAAGACCCGGGTTCGATTCCTTGGTACCACATACTTAGAAAAAGCCAGAAGTGGTGCTGAGGCTCAAGTGGTGGAGCTCTAGCCTTGAGAAAAATCCAAGGACAGTGCTCAGGCCCTGAGCTCAAGCCCAGGACTGGCCAAAAAAAAAAAAAAAAGTATGGATTCTCAGTTCTGGAGCCAGAAAACCTGAGTGCCATCCCTACCCATACTAGTTACTAATTATGCCTGCTTCAGTTTCCTCATTAGCAAAATGAGAGTGACCATAGTATATAACTTTATAGAGTTTTTTAAAATGTGGAAAATAATTTATGTAAAAGATTTAAGGTAATTCTGAGAGTAAACACTAAGGTGGGTGCTGGTGGCTCACATCTCTAATCCTGGCTACTCAGAAGGCTGAGATTTAAGGATCTTAGTTCAAAGCCAAGCCTGGGCAGGAAAATCTGTAAGACTTATCTCTAATTAACCACCAGAAAAATTGGAAGTGAAGTTGTAGCTCAAAGTGGTAGAGCACTAGCTTGAGCACAGGAGCTCAAGGACAGTAGCCAAAACCTGAGTTCAAGCCCCACAACCTAGAGGGAAAAGAAAGAGTAAATACCAGGCATGTTAGTTTTTCCTAGTTGGTTTCTAATATCTAGAACAGGATAGGTGGACCATAGGTGGTCTTTGCTGCATTTTCATCTTCCGTATCTGACTGCCCAGAACTCCAGGGGAAGAACTGTCTTTCCATTGTTCTACACTGTGTGATTCCTTATAGGAGTGCACAAGTTTGCTGTTAAGATACAAGACAGGCCGGGAGTTTGGCCTAGTGGTTAAAGTGCTTGCCTAGCATGCATGAAGACCCGGGTTCGATTCCTCGGTACCATATACATAGAAAAAAGTTGGAAGTGGTGCTGAGGCTCAAGTGGTAGAGTTCTAGCCTTGAGAAAGTCCAAGGACAGTGCTCAGGCCCTGAGCTCAAGCCCAGGACTGGCAAAAAAAAAAAAAAAAAAAAAAAAGATACAAGACATACTCAGATGAATTCATTTCTTAGATACTTGTGAAAGAAGCCAGGACCCACTGGGTGCAGTGTCTCATGCCTATAATCCTACTCAGAAGGCTGAAATCTGAGGATTGAGGTTCAAAGCCTGCCAGGTACTAAAGAACATGAGAGGGCTAGGAGTTTGGCCTAGTGGTAGAGTGCTTGCCTAGCATGCATGAAACCTGGGTTCAATTCCTTGGTACCACATATATAGAAAAAAAGCTGAAAGTGGTGCTGTGGCTCAAGGGTAGAGCTCTAGCCTTGAGAAAAGTCCAAGGACAGTGCTCAGTCCCTGAGTTCAAGCCCCACAACTGGCCAAAAAAAAAAAAAAAAAGAGACCATGCGAGACTCTTATCTCCAATTATCTAATTAATCACTAGAAAACTGAAGTGGCACTGTGGCTCAAGGGGTTAAGTCTTCAGCTGAAATGCTTGGGGATAGTGCCCAGGCCCAGAGTTCAAGCCCCTGACCCACAAAAACAGAAAAGAAAGAAGGAAAGGAAAGAAGGAAGGAAGCAAGCAAGCAAGCAAGCAAGCAAGCTGGGCAGTGACTCATGCCGGTAATCCTAGCTACTCAGGAGGCTGAGATATGAGGATCAAGGTTCAAAGCCAGCCAAGGCACAAAAGGACCTGAGACTTTTATCTCCAATTAACCTCCAGAAAACAGGAAGTGGGGCTTGGCTTTAGGGTGTGTATGGAGGGGGGGTTGATAGCCTTGAGCTAAAGAGCTCAGGGACAACGCTCAGGCCAGGCCGAGTTTAAGCCCAATGACCTACAAAGAGAGAGAGAGAGAGAGAGAGAGAGAGAGAGAGAGAGAGAGAGAGGGAGAGAGAGAGGGAGAGGGAGAGGGAGAGGGAGAGGGAGGGAGAGAGAGGGAGAGAGAGGGAGAGAGAGGGAGAGAGAGGGAGAGAGGGAGAGAGAGGGAGAGAGAGGGAGAGGGAGAGGGAGAGGGAGAGAAGGAGAGAGAAGGAGAGAGAGAGAAGGAGAGGGAGAGAGAGAGGGGGAGAAAGAAGGGAGGGAGAGAGGGAGGAAAAGCCAGGACCCACCTTAGAGATCTGTTATCAGTCTCTGGTGCCTTTCTGAAAAGTGGTTTGTCCTTTCTTAGGGACATAGAATTGTGCCATAGATTGTGCTCCCCTCCTTGCTCTGGCTACATGGCTATAGTTGCTATATATGGAAATATATGGCTACATGGCTATATATGGAAATTATAAGTGAGACTCACTTCTGAATATTTGCAAACTAGACTTACTCCTTGATTCTTTTCTTCCCCTGATTCTGAGAACTGAGTTCAGGGTCTTGCCACTTGCAAGGCAAGCACTCTTCTGCTGAGATAAATCTCTAACCCTGCATAAGCATCTTGATTAATGTCATCCCTTCTCTCAGTCTCCCTGCATCTAACCTAGCCTCACCCATTCTTTCAAGTTCTGTTTTCACACATATACATTAAGTATTGTTATGATTATGTTCACCATTTGCCAACCTCTTCTCTTTAACCTTCACCCTTCTCAGACTCAACAGGGAGATTTTTAATTCTTGTCTTTCTCTGAAAGCTTCAAGCATAGGATTGGCTACTTTGCCCCAAACAAATCCTCTAGCTAGGCATTTCACCTTGGGCTTTTCTGAGGAGCAAGATTCTTAGCTGGTAAGAATATGATATTGGGTTGGCCCATTGCTAAAGTAGTAGAGCATCTGCCTGGTATGCATGAGGTCCTAGATTCTAAGTGATGCTGAGAAAGCCATCAGTAGAGGAGAACAAGTTCCCTTGAGTATGAAATGTGGTAATAGTTCTTTTGCAAGTAGAAAATGAATCCTTTGTGGAAAGATTTTTGTGCAGAATTTATAAAGAAGAATAAGGAAGTTGTAGTTAGCTTCATTGTTTCCTCTGAGTATTTCTTTGTTTTCTTCCTTGAAGGACTGCCACCAACTCCAGTCCAGCTGCTCTATCCAGTGTCCCGATTCAGCAATGTCAAATCCCTCCAGCACCTTTGCAGGTTCCGGATCCGACAGCTTGTCCGAATAGATCACATCCCGGACCTCCCACTGCCTAAGTACAATGGGGTTGTGAAGACTGGGGAAGGAACTGGGGTGGACCTCAAATAGCAATGGGTTCTGCCCGCTGCTCAGAGACAGACAGACTGGCCACATCCCTTCACTTCTCCTATGTCTTACTTAACTCTAGAGCTGTCATACTACAGCCAAAAGGGAGAAAGAGAGTGTGTCAGCCCTTTTTGTAGGCCCCCTGAAGAGTAGAATAGGAGTGGTAAGGGAGGGAGACAAAACTGTAATGAGGGAGAAGACAGGAATTTTGTTAGACTGACAAAGTCTTTGGTATAATGGTAGCCACATGGGGAAGGGAAAAGAAAAAAAGGTTGAATAAAGGAGTATGTCTTTTATAATTTTATACTTTATGTGTCTCCTTGTTTTTTACAGACCTCTGATCTCTTATATCCGAAAGTTCTACTACTATGATCCTCAGGAAGAGGTGTACCTGTCTCTAAAGGAAGCGCAGCTCATTTCCAAACAGAAGCAAGAGGTGGAGCCCTCCACGTAGTGAGGGCCCCTTGTTGGTCAAGGGTAAGGACTGTCTGATTCCCTGTCTAACCTATATACTAAGCAGTTTTCATCATGTGTTGAGCTTTATGTCTCTCCACCATTCTCCTTGTATACCGCAATCCAGGCATCTGGACTTCCCAAGGAGCATGTATTCTGGAAGAAAGTCAGATAAAAAATGCTTAAGATTGCCAGGCTGGTGGCTCACGCCTGTAATCCTAGATACTCATGAGGTTGAGATCTGAAGATCCTGGTTCAAAGCCAGCCCGGGCACTAAAGTCCATGAGAAGAGTCAAGTCCATGAGAAGAGTCTTATCTCCAATTAATCACTGTAAAACTGAAAGTGGCATTGTGGCTCAAGGGATAGGGTGGTAGCCTTGAGCTGAAGAGTTTAAGGACAGCACCCAAGCCCAGAAGCCTTGAGCTGAAGAGCTCAGGGACAGCACCCAAGCCCAGAGTTCAAGTCCCACAATCACGAAAAAAAAAGTGCTTAGGCTGGGCATGGTACATAATTGTAATTATAACACTTGAGAAGTTGAGATAGGAGGATTATACACAGACTTGAAAAAAACAAAACAACAACAACAAAAAAACCATCAAGAATGACCAGGAGTGTGGCCTAGTGGTAGAGTGATTGTCTAGCATGCATGAAGACCTGGGTTCAATTTCTCAGTACCACATACATAGAAAAAAATCCGGTAGTGGTGCTATGGCTCAAGTAATAGAGCTCTAGCATTGAGAAAAGTCCAAGGATAGTGCTTAGGCCCTGAGTTCAAGCCCCAGGACAGACCAAAAACAACAACAACAACAAAAAAGATGGCTGGGAGTTTGCCCTAGTGGTAGAGTACTTGCCTTGCAAGCACGAAGACCCGGTTCAATACCTCGGTACCACATGCATAGAAAAAGCCAGAAATGGTATTGTGTGGCTCAAATGGTAGAGTTCTCACATTGAGAAAGTCCAAGGACACTGCTCAGGCCCTGAGCTCAAGCCCCAGGACTGGCAAAAACAAAAAAACAAAACAAACAACAAAATCATAAAGAGCTGGGTGCCAGTAGCTCAGACCTGTAATCCTAGCTTCTTAGGAGACTGAGATCTGAGGATCACAGTTTGAAGCCAGGCTGGGCAGAAAAGTCCCCATGAGACTCTTACCTCTAGTTAAACCACTCAAAAACTAGAAGTGGCACTATGGCTCAAGTGGTAGACCACCATCCTTGAATACAGAGAGGCTCAGGGACAACATCCCGACACTGAGTTGAAGCTCCACAACTGACCAAAAAATTTAAAAAGTAAATAATAATGCCAGGTGCCAGTGGCTCATGCCTGTAATCCTAGCTACTTAGGAGGCTGAGATCTGAGAATCATGGTTCAAAGCCAGCCCAGGCAGAAAAGTCTGTGAGACTCTTGTCTCCAGTGAACCACCAGAAAACCAGAAGTGGTACTGTAGCTCAAAGTGGTGGCGTGCTTTTCTTGAACACAAAAGCCCAGGGACAGTAACCATGTTCTGAGTTCAAGCCCCACCACTGGCCCAAAAAAAGGCTGAAAGTAGAACTGTGGCTCAGCTTATAGAGTACTAGCCTTGAGCACAAAAGCTCCAGTAGTGCCCAGGACTGGCCAAAAAAATAAATAAATCCATGAAACATACAAATAAGGACATATAATTGTAACTAAATGTAGTTCCTTCTCTCAAATTTGTATTCAGTCATTTTCTTTATAATACAAAAGTAATTTATAAAGCAGGGAACCAAAGAGAAAGACAATGTATTCAGGCAAAAAGTTAATGAGAGCCAGACGCTGGTGGCTCGCACCTGTAATCCTAGCTACTCAGAAGGATCTGAGGATCTGGGCTGGTGCAAACCTAGCCCAGGCACAAAAGTCCATGAGTCTCTTTATCTCCAGTTAACTACCAAAAAACTGTGTGGTACTGTGGCTCAAGGTGATAGAGTGAGTGCTAGCCTTGCGTTAAAGAGCTCAGGCCCAGAGTTCAAGCCCCATAACCAACTCCCGTCCCTCCCCCCCCAAAAAAGTGAGAACTTCATTTCAACTAACAAGCTAGGTGGTAGTGTTCACAGATGTGATTCCAGCTGCACAGGAGACGTAAGTAGGAAGATTGGGGTCTGAGAACAGCTCTAGGCAAAAATAAGACTTTATCTAAAAAAGAAAAATATACCATTTCCTATCTTAGTTATCTTTTTTTTTTTATGCCAGTCGTGGAGCTTAAATTCAGGGCCTGAGCACTGACCTTGGGCTTTCCTCAAGGCTAGCACTCTACCACTTGAGCCACAGTACTACTTCAGGCTTTTTCTATTTATGTGGTACCAAGGAATGGAATCAGGTCTTCCTGTATGCTAGGCAAGCACTCAGCTACTAGGCCAAACTCCCGGCCCCTGTCTTAGTTTTCTTTGTAGCCCCTAGACCAAGTGGGCCTCAGAGGAAAAATTAAGGAAAAGTGGGTAGTAAACTAAAAGGAAAGGAAAAAGAGAATATGAGTAATATTATAGGATATATGTCTTCATTTATTTCAGGGCCTCATTTTGGCAGTCAACAGTAGGCTTGACACAGAGGTCATCGCCATATCCCCAGCCAGCTATGGTATTTACACGGCATCTGGCTGTCCAGGCTCCATATTCTTTTTCAGCTTCAATTCTCCAACCTCCAGCAGCTAGTATGTTCTGTCACTCCATTTTGGTTTGTACTGTGGAACCAAGCCATCCTAATTTCCTGTCTTTGTTCTGTATTTTACCTAGGCATCTGATTGCCAAGCTCCAGTTTGAAGAGCCAAGTGAAAAGAAGTAGGAAGTACAAGAGGGAATATGAAGAATTGGGAGTCTCTGTGCAGACTTTGTTTCCCCTGCAGCCCTGGGGGTTGGAAGAAGCACACAGCCATACTCTGAGTGGGCTCTACCATTTTGCATACCCCCATGGTACCCCAGAACTAGATAAGCTCCTTGAAAAACTGGAAGAAGTCTCAACACTGTTTTTATTTTTGTTTTTTTCAAACAAGTTTTGGTTTTGATATTTCCATTTCTCAGAATGGAAAACTCACTTTGAAGGCAGCTAAGCTTTGTGTCCATTAGACTGGAAGGCAGTGTGAAAGAAGATCAAGTCCAAAGGGTGGTGGGGAGTAGAGGAGTCGAGTTCAGCTAGTGACAGAGACAGAATGTGGGTCCTCACCATGGATCTTGAGGAGGGCTGAGGAGCCAGCGAAGTGCAAAGCAGAATTGGAAGTCTCTGCAGGAACGAGAATCAGGTCGTCACTGCCAAGGATCACTAGGAGCTGGAGAGCGGAGGGTGGTTGGCAGGGAAGATTGTTAGATAGACTGGCAAATACTTCGCTAGAGGAACTAGTGACTCTTCACAGCCTCCCTTTTAAGGGTTGGAAACTTGATTTCAGAATCAGCTCTCATGGAGTATGTGTTCATTCTGTTTTAGTGCATTCTTTAAGCTTGGTGACCTGAAGTTACCCCATTCCCCATTCTCCTTTCACCCTCAGCCCTCTCCCCCTGAGAGAACTGTCTCTTTCGCTTCAGTCTGGTAACACTCTATCGCCTCTATTGCTACTGCATTCACCAGCTGGTGAGGCAGTCATGTTCTGTCACCTGAGCAGTGCAGAGCTCCAGTCTAGGATGTTGAGGTTAATGGAGCATGCTTCTTGATAACCTCATGGCAAACAGGGCCCATGGTGTAGGAGTCCATGTTGTCTCCATCTGTCCATCTGTTAGTGAGAAGGAATAGAGAAGAAGGTGAGAAACAGTGATTGTGCTCTTGATAGGTGAAGCCTAGTGTCTCAGCCTTAATGAGATTTCCTTAGTGCAGAGGTAAAATATCACCTCTTGGGTTTTTGGGTTTATCTGTTGTCCTAGAGATAGCAATGGCTTGTTCATTTTTGCGTTCATTCTAGCAGCCAGATATTTCCTGAGTCAGATCCTGTTGCCCTCCATTCAGTGAGATGTTCTGTTAGAGGGCTGATTGAAAGTTGCTCGTTTCCAACTGGACATGAGGAGAAAAACTCAGTGTTTTTCAGTGATCTTTCATTATGCCTGTAGTCAGCCATAGCCAATCATACAAATTGTGAGTTTGCTTTTTCATGGTTATGGGAGAAGTTTGCTGTTAAAATGTGACAGTCGAGCTGTTGGGTCTTTATTACTCTTCTGTAGTGTGTTCCATGTGACTGTCTTTTGGGATTCCCTTCCTCAGATCATGAGACAAGTACTACTGTCAGTTTTGGGGCAAGGTCCCTGTGTCTTGTTTGTTTTATAGGATTGCCTCATCCAGAAGCCTTGCTTGGGAAGGACCAATTTTCTTCCTTGTAGTGAACAGAGAGGAAATACACATTATTACTATAAAGAAGTGACCCACAAAATGAATTTTGCAATATAAACACAACCCATGGTGTCTTATAGTATCTCTCCTTTCCTTGGTTTCAATGGTAGTATTACCAGTTGCATAAGAATGTGATCCATCCAAGTGTCAGAAGCCAGCCTGGGCAGGAAAGTCCATCAGACTCTTATTCTTATCTCTAGTTAACCAGCAAAAAGCTAGAAGTGGAGGTATGACTCACAAGTGGTCCAGAGCACCAGCTTTGAACAAAAAAGCCAAACAAAGAGTATGAGGCCCTATGTTCAAGCCCTAGTACTAGCACACACACAAGAAAAGATTGTGGGCCGGGAGTGTGGCCTAGTGGTAGAGTGCTTGCCTAGCATGCACAAAGCCCTGGGTTTGGTTCCTTGGTACCATGTATACTGAAAAAAAACGGAAGTGGTACTGTGGCTCAAGTGATAGAATGCTAGCCTGGAGAAAACTCAAGGACAGTACCCGGGCCCTGAGTTCAAGCCCCAGTACTGGCAAAAAAAAGGAAAGAAAGAAAGAAAAAAAAAAAGATTATGATCCAGAGATTGGCTTAACCTGTGAGTATTACCTCTGGAGAGAGTAAGGTGTTTGCCATTTTACAGAAAGTGTCCTGAGATATGAAAACCCAGTAAGGTCTTTATGCAAACTACCTGTAATTTTCTTCCACTCCCCATTTTAGCCACTCATAATTCAAAAATTACTTTTAGTGTGTTTTCATGCCCTGGGCTAGTTAGTAAACATGTTTCCTGCACTAAGGGAACTTTCAAGTCACTGCTACACATGATGTGATGCAATCGGAGAACAACTCATTGTGGCAGAAAATCAAGGACTGTCTTTAAAGACATTTAGAGTGGGTGAGATTGGAGAAGACCAGATGGTCTGGAGAGCTCTGCACTGATTAGGCTTTGGATTGTAGACAGGGGCAGCATAAAAAGAGAAATTCAGGAGCAAAAACAACGAAGCAGAAATCTGCATGGCATGTGCTGAGCAGGGTACTGTTACGAATCTGACATCAGTGCCGTGGTCTAGAATGAAACTTCTCAAGCATGAGGCAGATCTAAAAGTTAGAAGTATATGATAGGGAGGGGAAGGCCAAACCCAGAAGTCAACAGAACGACTGTCCATCTAGAGCCTCATTATTGGCCTTGATCAGCTCAAGCTCTGTAAAGGAGCCAATAGTAGTCTTTGTGGTAATGGAGTTTGCAGTGGAGAATTCATACACTCAGGAACAAAACAACTAGCTTACAGAGGCATGCCCCAGGTGCCTGACCCCTCCGCCTTCCCTCCTAGGAAAGTGTTCACAGGTGTGATCTGTCTGCTTTTCTCATAGTTTAAACTGGCCTGACCCTTCCTCAGTTGAATACACTGCAAAACAACCTTGCAATGTCTAGAAGGCATGAGTGATTGGTGCTGGTGGGCATGGCCTTATATAGAGCAAGTTAGTTGAGCAGTGGAGAGAAGGGGTTGAGGCAGTTGACTAAAGTTCAGGTTGGCTAGAGTCTGTAGAGCAGAGGGAGCCGTAGCAGGGCTAGTTAGCAATTGGCCATGGCTGAGCAGTGCAGAGTATACAGAGTATACTCATTCCTCTCTGGTTTTATGCTGATACCACAAACTAGGAAAGGCTCTCACTTCTAGAGACCCTCTGTTGGTTTCTGTGTTGTGAGTGGGGAGTGTCAGTAGTCTCAGGTCCTTGTTTAGGACTGACCTGCTGTATTCCTCAGGATGGTATGAGCCAGTAGGAACTAGTGTCAGCTGCTGCTGCAACCTGCTGTTCCTTGAAATGCTTGTATTATATTTAGAGTACAGGAGGAGCAGGATGGGGGCTTTGGTGTGGGGAACTAGATGAGTGATGGCTGGTCTTTGAAATACTTTGGAACTGTTTGTGATGATTTTGGTCTTGTCTCCCACCCATGCCAAGATGAAGTGAATGTGGATGGCATTTGCAGCCTCCTGAGAAGAAAAGCGACAGGGAGCTGCTCCTGTGGATTCTTCTCCTTTCTTCGCTTTTCATTGAGGCTAAGTGTGTATTTGGAAATGATGTGGAGGTAGCATATCCTCTGCAGGATATATCTGGAAGGAGCCCCCCCCCCCCCGATCCAGGTGTGTGAGACTGGAGTAGAGCCAGCCTTTTCTACTGGGCTCCCAGTGGAGCATGGTCTGCTTCAAGCCCCCATCCCAGCAAGAACTGGGGATAGAATGAGCTTTCTCCCCCAAAGTGAGATTTTTCTCTTTGCTACTGCCTCTCCCTTGGTTTTGGGCCCAGAAGTTAGAGGACCAGGCACTAGGACATAGTTCTGACTGCTGGAAAGGTCTGCAAGTCTGTGTGTGGTGTTTGGGTGAGTCTGTGTCTTCATTCACAGAAGTCTTGCTTCTAGGTGGAGTGTTGAGAGCATCTCCACTGGCAGGGGACTGGAGTTTGTTTTCCACTTGAAGAGAATGACATGGCCCCCCTGTGTAGGGGAAGAGCTTTTGAGTTAGACATTTTCCCTATGGGAATCCTCTTGGTTTGTGGAAAAGGGAGAGATGGATAAGTGGTTTTTATCTCTAGTCGTCAATACAGCTGTCTTTACACTGAATTTGTGCTATTGCATACATGTAGCCATCTTTCTTTTTCACTGCAGCAGTGTTTATCAGTAGTTCAAAATGATTTATTTGCTCCTGGGGAGTAAAACCTTTTTTATTAAAAAAAAAAAAGAAAAAGAAAAAAATATGCCCTCCTATGATAGCTGTAGGATTATGGGACCACAGAAGTCCACAAGTCCCAGTATGTATCCTGTTTTGACATTGGAGCCCTCATGCTCAGCACAGAATGATAGGAGGCCTTGAGTAAATGGAAAAGTTTGTGGAGAAGTGAGTTGGGGTTGAATCACAGAGACAGGCTCTGGGGACTCAGGTACTGCGTGCGGTTCACAGAGGACTGAGTTGCATTTACAATACTGATTCTCTAATCTGCCAGAGAAAGAGACCTTTCTTTGCAGCAGATTTCACATCCTCTTTGTCCTTTTCGTTGCTTTTGGGGGTCTAAGGGGTGTATTGGGGTAGGGCGGGTCACCTAGTTCTTCCTGTCTCTCTTCCTCCCCTTTCTGCACCTTTTCCCATTCCTTCCCACTCTCATCTACCTCCCAGAAAGCCAGCCCTGCATGCTGAGTTTGTGACATGCCTTCACTCCCATTTCATTCAGCAGGTTTTAGAGGGTTCCTGGAAGTGCTCCCCTCCTCTCTCCTACTCCTCCATGCCAGGAGGCCTAAAGGGGCCGGCAAAAGCAGCCAACCATGGCGAGAAGACACCAACATTAGATCGCAGCTGGACTGCGATTGTAGTTTCTCCTAGAGACAAAATATAAGGAAAACAGGACACTATTCATCAGAACTCATCGGGCTAATCATGTATGCGCACGCAGCCTCTCTCGGCTGTGTCCGTAGCTCCCTAACCAGCCCCGATGGAGCGGCAGGCTGGTCTGACCACTCCATCCCCGGTGCTTCATAGGACAGGCAGGATCCGGGCACCACCCTGTGGGCAGGCCAGCTGTTGGGATGCCCAAACCGGTGCTGCCATGGCACAGCCACTGCTGTACATTTTTGGTTGTTTTTTAAGAAAGTCCATGCTGAAGAGTGTCATTCTGGCTTCAGTGTGGTTGCCAATTCTTCACTAGAAGGGGAGCCACACTCTGCAACCACTCTGTCTCAGTTAGCCACCCCTGCCCTCCAAGCCAAAGCGTGGCCTGGCTTTTGTCTTCCCATTTAGTTGTCCTTTCCTCTCCCCTTTTGTGCTTAATTTATTAAAATAGTTGCTGTATAATTTATTTTCATAAACTATAAAAATGACTAAATGGTTAAAATAGACTTGCAGGCCAATCTTAAATGGGGTGGGAGGGCCTGAGGGGGAGGGCTAGGGAGCGGGAAAGATGTTTTGATATAAACAAAACAAATGCACTTTGGGTGTGTTTTGGTATTTTTCTGGGTATAGAGGGGTGGGCCTTGGGATGTCCCTGTAGATTAGCTCCAGAGCGGGGTGTCTGTATATACTGTATTAATAGGCATGTTTGACTCTTGTAAAGGGACATTAGTAGCTGCTGCAGGTCCTGTTTGGAAATCCCATGTACAATTCCCAGGTTTTTTGTAAGTGTCAGTGCGGGAGACCTTTGACTCTTGTGTTTGTATCTCCTTTTTATGATTGCTGTACCAACCCATGTCTTTTTGGGGAAGGGTGAAAAGAGATTTGAAATAAAAATGTTTAGAAATCATTTCATCCCGTTGGAGTTTGTGGGTTTTCAATCTCCCATCTTCCTCCTCACCTGTCTCTGGAGGGGAGACTGTGATGTCAGTTATGTCATTCCCCCCCTTCCAGCACTGGCAGACCCCAGTGCTGAACTTGTCTCAGTAGACATGTTGGAAAATCCCTGAGGCTGACGGCCATTGTTTAAGGCTGTTTTGTCTTCCCAGGGAAGTGCAGGTGATTGCAGAGAGCCTGTGAGTGCTTCTTTCCTTGAGAAGCAGTGGTGTAGACTGTGCTGTGAGATTCACATTTTCCTATGCCTGGGCAATGGTTTTTCCATGGTTGGTAGTCAAGATTTCTCATACATTTAGTCTGCAATTCTCTCCTGCCATTCTGGGCTTCACTTGTTTTGTTTGAGACAGGGGATCACTGTGTAGTCCAGACTGGCCTGGTACTTGCAGTCTTGCCTTAACTGCCCAAGTGCTGCGATTATATATGAGTACTACCAGGCCCAGTTCTGCCTACTGCCTTTCTAGCCATTACCTCTTGAGCTGTCTGGAGAGAACACCTGGTATGTTCTTGTGACTTAAACCAGTTTGCACCTAGACCCTCTCAGATGTGGCTTCACTTTCCTACGCGATGTCTCCAAGTTCGCTCCGTAGGAGGCCGAAGGACTACCTTTGTGCCTTTTGGGGAAATTGCAAGTTCGTTGCTGCATTCTCATGGGGAAGCACACCAAATGATATGACTTCCCTGTCTTGGAAAGTCCTATTTCCATAGGACTGATCAGAAGGACTCACATCTACAATCCTAGCTACTCAGGAAGCTGACATCTGGAGAATCATGACTCTAAGTCAGCCTGACAGGAAAATCAAATATAATGCTACCTTCTGCCTTCGTCATCCCCCTATATGAAACCTATACACACTCACACACATCTGAAGGTATAGTTCAAGTGCTAGAATTCTGGCTGGATCCAATCTCCATTATGGTACAACAAAACAAAAACGGGGCCCAGGAGTTTGGCCTAGTGGTAGAGTGCTTGCCTAGCATGCGTTAAGACCCAGGTTCGATTCCTTGGTACCACATACACATAGAAAAAGCCAGAAATGGTGCTGTGGCTCAAGTGTAGGGCTCTAACCTTGAGAAAGCCCAAGGACAGTGCTCAAGCCCTGAGTTCAAGGCCCAGGACTGGGGAAAAAAAAAAAAAACTAGCTATGCTCTCTAATCCTGTTTTTGTTTTGTTTTTGGTCCTGGTGCTTGATCTCAGTGCCTGGGCACTGTCCCTCAGCTTTGTTACTCAAGGCTGGTGCTCTACCACTTGAGCCACAGCTCCACTTCCCACTTCTTTGATGGTTAACCGAAGAGTCTCATGAACTTTCCAGGGTGGATTCAAACCTTGATCCTTAGATCTTAGCCTCCTGAGTAGCTGGGATTTTATATGTGTGAACCACGGGTGCTTGGTCTGATCATTTTTTAAATTGGTGTGCTGAAGAGAAAGACTCAGAACTTCTGCAATTCAGAAGGCAGAGAGAAAAATGTACAGACTTCAGGAGCCCAATGCTGGAGTCTGCAGAGGGCTGGCTGCCCTGAGCAGGCAGGCTAGAGGACAGCTGTGTGTTGGTTGGAGTGGGGTGGGGGAAAGAGGATTGCTGCTGGTGGGGATGAAGGGAAGCCAAGGAATCCTTGGCCTTTTCCTGCCACCTAGTGGCTACATGAGGCTACACCACCCAGCTGCCTCTCAGGTTTGGGCAATAATAGGTGAAGCAATACAGGACTTGGGTACTGTTCCTTAGCTTTCTTTTCCCTCAAGACTAACCTATGATCCTCAGATCTCAGCCTCCTGAGTAGATAGGATTATAGAAGTGAGCCAATGGCGCCCAGTTAGCTAAATATTCTTTCTTATTTTTCTTTTTTTGTAAGTCCTGGGGTACACTCAGGGTCTGGGTACAATCTCTGAGCTTCTTTTGCTCAAGCTTAGCGCTCTGCCACTTGAGTCACAGCGCTACTTTCAGCCTTTTCTATTTATGTGTTACTGAGGAATCTAACCCAGGGCTTCATGCATGCTAGGCAAGCACTCTATCACTAAGCCACATTCCAAGCCCTAGCTAAATATTCTTGAACAGCCCCTCTAGTCCTTTTCTGACTAATTTTATACCCTGCCTCCTGGACAACTTGGGTCTTCACATCCTCCACCTGTCCTTTGAACATAGGACAAGATTTCTTGGTGCAGCTAGAGGGGGTTTGAAAATTGAAGCTGTACCCCCAAGTGGGTTTATGCTAGGCTCATGTCCCACCCCACCCCTGCTGCCTGGACATTGACTAGTGACAGATGCTAAGGCCCTGGACCTACTTAGTTCTACTCTGGGTTCTATTTAATTCTATAAATGTGTACAGTTTAGTACAGGCTCTAGGATGAGATTCTCCTGAGCCTTCTGTTCTTCTCGGGAGGATCTGTCCTGTTTTCTCTAGAGGAGAGGGGAAGAGAGGAGCAAGGGGCAGAGACTGAGCCCTGAGGCAACACTCACCCACGGGAGGTGGTGCCTACAATGATGCTTTAATTGCATCATGTCACACTCCTGACCACAGGGCATTGAGGCCTATTTGGGGAGGGGCTTAGCCTTGGGTAAGGGACATGGGAAGGGGGCCAGAAGCCATGCAAAGAGCCACATGTTGGACTGAGAATCCAGGATCAAGTGAAATATGTGTCCACTCTGTTTCCCATGCCTTCTCCATCCAATACTCACTTTTCTCTCTCAGAGCCTGGCAGCCTCAGCTGTACCCAGGCAGGATTGCATCATATGCTCTCAGAGCAGCAGGTGCAGGACTACCCCCCCCCTCTGCCCCATCCATCCTTCATCCTTTCCCAGGTGTGTGGCACCTTTGAGTTGTGGACCTTCCTGTGACAGCTCTCAGTTCTTTCAACACAGGGAGGGAGTGGGAATCCGGGCTAGAGCCATTATTTCTGTGCCCTCCCCTGTAAGGACACTAGGTTGTAGCTGGGGTATGGCCTCTCAGAATTGAATGACAAGATCAGAAATTGTCACCTGCTGAACTAAAGTTAGTAATCATCACCTAATGGACTAATTCTGCCCTGACCACGGACCGAGTGCTCACAGCTCACATTTATATCTAACCTTTCAAGAACTATTATCATTCCTGGTTTGCAGAGAGGAAGCTAGCGTGTGGGAGGGGAGGCTGTTTGCTCAAATCCACCACTGAGCTGACAACACATCTCAATCTTCGTCGGTCTTCCTCTAGTGGGACTTGAAGCCTTGCCAAGAGATGGTTGACAAATGGACTAAGGAAAATCGGCTATTTTCTTTCCTTTGAGGCCTCTCTCCCTCCCCTCCTTTCCCTCTCCTCTCTTCTCTTTTCTTGATGGCATTGGGATTTGAACTCAGAGCCTCATCCTTACTTGGCTTGATTTTGATTTTTCACTCAACTTGCTTGTTCTGCTGACACTCTCTCACTTAAGCCACCCTCCAGTTCTGATTTCTGCTGGTTAACTTATTTTATTTTAGTTTTGGTGCCACTACTAGGGCTTGAACTCAGGTCCTAGGGGATGTCCCTAAGCTTTTGTGCTCAATCAAGGCTAGTGCTCTACCACTTAAGCCCACAGCTCCACTTTTAGCTCTTTTTTCTTTTTCTTTTTTTTTTTTTGTAGCTATTTGAAGATATGACTCTCCCAGATTTTGTTTCCTGGGCTGGCTTCGAACCACAATTGTGTTTCATATACCTGAGTAGCTAGGATTATAGGTGTGAGCTACCAGTGCCTGATTGCATAGTTAATTCTTTGTCAACCAGAATACCATAACTTAGACTTGATCAAGCAGCAGTTGTCAGAAGTTCAGAATGAGTAGCTGCCATTATCCTTCTTTCCAAGGCACTGAAGGACAAACCAGGGAAAAGCTGATGAGAAAGAATGGAGCCTGGTGGAAGCCAGGACTCAGCTCTACCAAAGGCTGGGAGAGGCCTGTTCAGGGTCCATAGGTCCATAGGGTGGGGTGATGGGGGTGGGGGGTGGGGGCATGACATACTTGTTGGCTGACCCTTTTCTGTCTTCTGTCTCTTCAGTCCAGGACAGATTTCTTTGGAAAGGACAAAGAGCCCCATTGACCTCATCGCCTTATGACCCCACCCAAGTCTGCCCTCCCTTTCTCAAGCAGCCAGCAGTCACCCTGCATACCAGTTGAGGGCCTGAGGCTGCCCAGGGGGTCGGGCAGGACAGGGTGTAGTGCCCGAGCAGTTGTAGTTTCAGGAGCAAAGTCACAACGCACTGCAGAGCCCAATGATGGGAGAGCTAGGCGTCCAACTCAGCCTCTAAATGAGACGCTGGGAGCTCAGGGTCTTGGGCCTACATTCCTGCCTTCCGCCTCCAGCTCGCCCCCCACACCCAGACTATAAAGCCCCCTTTGTCTAGCCCACTGAGGATCTTAATTTTCCATCTCCACTCCCTGCCTCCTTCTCCCTTTACCCTCTGGTGTTTGATGAAGAGGCCAGGGCTGGGTGAAAAGGGATGAAGCCACCTTCATGCCAGCCTGGACGCTAGTGCAACCAGCGTCTGCACAAGGATAACCCCACCTCATGCCTGCCTCAAGGACTCCCTGCCGGTACTTCTCACAGGCCTTCTTTATGTGATGCAACTGCTTAGCCCTGCCCTGTTGGGGGCAGGACCCAGGCAGTGGGCTGGCAGGAACCACCCCTGTTAAAGGCCATACTTGGGGAAGTAATGTGTTTGACATCTGCTTAGTCTTTGCCAGAGTGGGTGGCCCTACCATCCCCAACTCCAGTTTCCAGGCAGGTGACATCTGGAGTTCACATGCCCCTTGTCTGGCAGTGGATACACAGGTCAGCACATGGCTGGGGGGCTTGGCACAGTGGGTGGGTAACAGCATTCTCCATCCATCCATCCTTGTTCCCCAGCCCAAAGCCCCAGGACACATTTGTATGGAGGCTGGATCCCAGGGGCCAGGAGCAGCCACTCCTGCCTCTCCCCCCCCCCCCCCAGCTGCCTGTTTATACCGCCATCCCTGGTGGGGTGGCCCAGTGTGGCTCCTTGTGTCCTGTGGGTTGACATCCTTACTCTCAGATAACCTCTGAAGAGGCCCATGGGCCTAGAAGGCCATTGGCGTCAGCTCTGCCACCAAACTACTTAGTGACCTTGTCCAAGCCCGCTCCTACTAACCTGGTAACCCTCAGGAGGGAGGAGAGGGACGTCCTCCCTTGCAATGACTCAATGACATCTTTTCTCCCCTCTAGACCCCAGCACAGACAGAATTGGGGGGGCAGTGGAGTCGGGGGCCCTGGATGTGTGAGGTACGTGTGCCCTGTGCACGTACGTGTGTGTGTGTGTGTGTCCGCGCGAGCGCGCACCCGTGAGTGGCAAGGTGACTGGGGAGGGTGCGCCGCTCGCCGCGCGGCCCCCGCCCCGGGCAGGGGGAGGGGGCGGGCGGAGGGGCGGGGCCGCGGCCGGGGCGGGGTCCGCGGACTGGGAGGGGGCTCGGGCGGCTGACAGCAGGCGCTCCCGGCCTCCGGCGGTCCCCGGGTGCAGCTGCCCTGCGGGGTCGCATGGAGGGGCCGCCGCCTTCCCCTGTGCCCCTCGGGGCCGTCGCGGTGAGGACGACCTAGCGGGTGCAGCATGGAGCAGGTGAGCGGGGCGGGGCGCGGGGCCGGCGCGCGGGCGTCCTGGCCGGGTGGAGGGTGGGCGAGGCGGGGGCAAGGGGGCGCTGGGCGGGGCTGGCAAGGCACACTCGAGGGGACTGCCGCGGTCCCCGCACGGACACCCGGGGAGGCGCGCAGACGGACGGCGCCCTCCTCCTCACCTCCTCTCCAGAAAGACCGCACCGCATTCACAAGCCCCCCGCCCTACCCGGCCAGGTCCCAGCCCTTGCCCTGGACAACGAGGGGCAGCAGGTTTGCAGAACGAAGGGGGCGATTCCCGGGGCGGGGTGGGGGGAACGGGGAGGTGTCGCCCCATCATCCCGCTGACGTTCATTTGTCGGTCCCCACCCCCACCCGGGCCCCCATGTGAGACTTCAAAATGTAGCTCCCCATCCCCCCACCCGTCAAGGGAGCTCCCCCAGCCAGGCTGCCTCCTTTCCCAGTTAGAGCAGCTGCAGCAGCTGCTGCCACCATTTCATGGCAGTGAGAAGGTGGGGTGGGGTGGGAGACGTTTTTCCTATGTGCCCCAAATGCAGCCAGTGTGTGTGTGTGTGTGTGTGTGTGTGTGTGTGTGTGTGTGTGTGTGTGTAGGAGGGGGGGCTGTCTGTCTTTCACACAGGCTCCCTCATAAGGCTCCAAAAGTGTGGGCTGGCATAGTAGGCAGTCCTCCCCCCGCCCCCCAAGCCAGAACTGTCATCCTGGATACACCTTATCAAAACCCAGACAAACCATCCATCAGTGAACAAGCGAGGGACTCTTGTCCTGCCTTGCAGCCCCTTCTCTTAAGAGAGGCAGCCAGCTTGTGGGTGCCAAGTGCTAGGCTGCTCTTGTTGTTGCCAATCTTCCCAGCTTCTTTGGAGTGAGATTCTGGGGTGTGGTCTGGAGAAAAGGGGTGGGTTTTCCTGTTACCAGTCATAAGTTCTGAATCCTCCTGCTTGCCTCTGTTTCCCTGCCCCAGGCTCACTGGGGCCCTGGGGCTCTGAGTAAGCTCAGGCTCCCTGTGCTATAGCAGAGGGGTTTTGTGGAGCCTTACTTGGGATGGTGAGCTGCCAGCTGACGGTATGACCCTAAGTTCTGGGGGAGTTGGAGAGGGGTCCAGGAGAGGTTTAAAGTGTTCTAGGCATCATCTCTGGCTGGCCTGGATGTTTGGGGCAGGGCTGCAAGCTACTCTAGGTCTGTTTGGCATCTTGGGCACTAATTTAAATGTCCAGTGGCAGTTCCCCAGAGCATTAAGGGCTGGCAAGTGGAAGGAGACTCAGTTCTTCATTATCTGCCGTTATCATTACTGTCAGTGGCTACTAAATGCCACTGAAATGCTTATTGTAAAAGAATGAGTTTTGTGTTATGTGAGTTTTGCCTTAATACATACACACATAAACATAGATACACACACACACACACACACACACACACACACACAATTTAAAGGAGAAACAAGACTAGGAAGCCAATTCTGTCTCCCTCATCACAGCCCAAGTTCTCCTACCCTTCCTTCCTTGATCCAGGGCCACTACTTTCCTTTACTCAGAGCACAGACCTGGCCTGTCTCCTCCCTTGGAAAAAGAATCAGGATACCATACTGAGCTTTCACCACATTGAGCTGGCTTGCTTTCTCACCTCTCTCTCCTGCTTCTCCTTCTCCCTCTCCCTCACCCCTTTTCTCTCCCCATCTCCCCCGCCCTCTCTCTTGCATGCAAATGGGTACAAGTGTGCGTGCCAGTACGGGAACTTGAACTCGTGGCCACATCCTATCACTTGACTTTTTCCACTCAAGGTTCTAACCAGCTGAGCCACACCTCTGTTTTTTTTTTTGTGATCAGTTGGAGATATAATTTGTTTCACATATCATTGCTTTCTGCTTAGACTAACTTGGAACCACGGATCCTCAGATCACAGCCTACTGAGTAGCTAGGATTACCATCGTGACCCAATGGTGACCAGTACACACCCCCCCCCCTTGTGTTGATCTCTATCCATGGCTCCAGCCCTCTATTTTTCCTCCCTTCTTCCTTTTTCCTTCACTTCCTTCTTTACTTCCTCCCTCCCTCCCTCCCTCTCTTCCTCCTTCCTTCTTCCTTTCTTTCCTATGTAGCCCAGGCTGGCCTTTAACATGTAGTCCTCCTGCCTCAGCCTCCTGAGATTACAGGTGTACAACCACCATGTGTACCTTTAGGCCATGGGATTCTGCCCTGACTCCGAAGAGTCACTGAGAGGCTTCAGATCTGCATACACTTTTTAGATTGCCGTGAAATCTCTGCTGGCTATGGGGATGGATAATCTAAAACACCTGAGCCTACTCCCTAGCCTACGAGGGCCCCCAGATGCTTGTTCTCATGATATACATTCTCATGATGTGCACAGTTCGGAGGTGGCAGGGCTAGGTGGCTAAGGCCTTCAGGCAGTCCAGGCTAGTTGCTGGTGCTCAAGGTCTCAGAAAGCAGAATCTATGGGTGCTTCTGAAATCCTAGCTGTTTTCCAGGCACTGGGAAAGTTCCTATTTTAAGTTCTCCATGTGCTGAGCTCTCTTGTAAAGCAAGGAATCCTTTTATAGTGCAAGCGCTGATATGTCTGCTTGGTATGTGTGGATTTTTGGCATGTATGGTTTCCTTAAAGGGGAGCATGCCTGGAATCTCTCAGAGGGGCTGGAATTGCGGGTAGAGTGGGCAACAGGATTGAAGGGGGTTCCCCCCCACCCCATAGTAGGCCCATTGCTGTCTGGCTCAGGGCCAGACAGGAGAGAGAAGCAGCTGCTGGGGATTTCCAGAGCTTTCTGGGGGAGGTAGGAACCACTCCGCCTGCCTTCTTTCCTCCCTTTTCTTCCTCTCCTTCTTTCCTCCAGGTCCCTCTTTCCTCCTTTCTCACCCTTCTTTTAATTTTTACTTTTTGCCAGTCCTGGGGCAGGGCCTAGGTACTGTCCCTGAGTTTTTGTGCTCAAGGCTAGTGCTCTACCACTTTGAGCCACAGCTCCATTTCCAGCTTTTTGGTCATTAATTGGAGATAAAAGCCTCACAGACTTTCTTGCCCAGGATGACTTTGAACCACAATCCCCAAATCCCAACTTCCTGAGTAGCTAGGATTACAGGTGTGAGCCACTGGTACCTGAGTCCTTTTTGCCCATTTATTTCCTGGAATCTCTCAAAGGGGCACCTCTCAGAAGGGCAGAATAGAGACAGGCAGGTGGGTGGGACACGCCTCTCTTGTGGCAGTAATATGGATGTTTACGTAGAGTCTGGGGAGTGGGGGCTGCAGCAGAAGCAGGAAGAACAGAAAGTATCATGCATAGAACCACCAAATTATAGGACTTAGCATCCTGGAGCTGGACAAGTCTGCCTGATAGGATCTCCCATCCTTCCAGAGGGAATGTGCCACCCCAGAAAGAACAAGGACTCTGATGTGGAGTCCTGAGCTCTAGTTGCACATTCCTAGCTACATGACTTAACCTGTTTGAGTCTGTTCCCTCATTCACACACAGTGGGGCTAACACCCATCTTCCAGTGCTGCTGGGGGCATTAAAGGAAATAAGTATGGAAAGAGTGTGGCAGATAGGAGATACTCCACATTTCAGGTCTTTTCCTCTCCATCTTAGTATTTCCAAAGCCCTGCTAGAGGATGCCATGGTCTTTATAAGTCACTGTGAAGCCTTGCTTACAGGCTCAACTACAGAGTGCTTCAGATACTGGTGGCACAGTTAGGATCCAGTATGGCTGAGACCCCGCCCAAGGTCTCTTCTTCATGACATAAGGCCCAAGACATAAGCCTTCCAAGCACAGCTCTCCTGAAGATTGCCAGTCTAGGGTGGCGGGCACAGACAGAGGGCCTAGCTGGCGGTGGTTCTCTTTCCCTGCTGCTGGCCCTCGTTTGCACCTGGAGACAGTGGAGAATGCCCACCAATGGGCATTCAGGTCAGGTCTTTTTCACAGGACTCCTCAGGGCAGCTGGGATAAGAGTAGGAACTGGCATGATCTTGTTTCATTGCCCCACCCAGTAACATTAGGGCTACTCAATAAGTCTGCTTGCTGGGATGCCTGGGGCTTTTCTGGAGCTTCTGCCCCATCCTGTCCTCCCTTCCCTGCCATTTGCTAGTTGAGGGCTTTCAAAATCCAGACATGGCCTTCCAAGACCCTCTGCTTTCTCCCTTTTTTTCCCATATATTTTTATTGTAATTAATAGAAGGGTTACATGATATTTGCCAGATAGAAGGTGCATTAATTCACATTGCTTTCTCCCTTTATCACGGCACCATTACAGCACCATCCCTGGTATCTGTGTTGGGTTCATTGCCCTCTCTAGTATGGGGGTTCATTAATGGCAAGCATATCACCTCATTCACACTGTCCCCAGTAGCCCACATAGCAGTTTGCATGTAGTAGGTGCTTAATAAGTATCATTTGACTTGATAGAGCCAGAACCCACCTACTTTAGAGATTCAAATTGTGAGGACATACAATTATCTGGAGGGAACAAGAGAAAATGTGGGGGTGAAAAGCCATGGGTGCAAGACCTGATCTTACCCACAAGGGGGAGCACTTTCCTCTTTCATGGCTAGGCCTGCTGCTGTAGCCCACTTCATGGCCCTTAGTCTCTTGAGACCTACAGGTTGCACATTACCGACAGTGATTTTTAACTTTGGATTTTGTGTGAACCAATACATCTGTACAAATTCAGTAGGAATACTTCAAAGTGGGAAGTTTAATTAAGCAGATCTTGTGATGTTGGGCAAAGGTACCATGCCCCATGGGAAGGGTCCTGTATGGACTCTGGAGCCCATATCCATGGGTTTAAATCCTGTGTGTCCGTGTGGCTGGGGCTGGGATTGTGGCTTGGTGGTAGAGTGCTTGCCTAGCATGCATGAAGCCCTGGGTTTGATTCCTCATATAAACAGTGATGCTGTGACTGAAGTGGTGGGGTGCTAGCCTTGAGCAAAAAAAGCTCAGGAACAATGCCAAGGCCCTGAGTTCAAGCCCCAGGACTGGCAAAAAAAAAAAAAAAGAAAGAAAAAGAAAAAAATCTGGTCTTGAGTGAGATACTTCCGTTTCCTAGGCCTCACTTTCCTATCCATTAAACAAAGACATGGCTACTTTACAAGGTCTTTGCAAAGTTTCATTGGACTAATGCATACAGAGGGTTTAGCACCTAGTCTGCTCAATCTCTCTCCCTGGGAACAACTGGGCAACTGATTCTCTGATATTCCAAGTCTTGGAGTTGTTTTAGATGTGTGTGTGTGTGTGTATACCAGTTCTGGAGCTTGAACTCAGGGCCTGGGCACTCTCCCTAAGCTTTTGGCTTTTGTGCTTAAGGCTAGCCACAGTTCTACTCCCAATTGTTTTGGTAGTTAATTGGAGATAAGAGTCTCACAAGTGGTGCTCTAGCTTAAGGGGTAGGGTGGTAGCCTTGAACTGAAGAGCTCAGAGACAGCACCCAGTCTCAGAGTTCAAAAAAAAAAAAAATTATTGGGGCTGGGAGTTTGGCCTAGTGTAGAGTGCTTGCCTAGCATGCACGAAGACCCTGATTTGATTCCTTAGTACCACACATATAGAAAAGCCGAAAGTGGTGCTGTGGCTCAAGTGGTAGAGCACTAGCCTTGAGGAAACCCCAAGGACAGTGCTCAGGCCCTGAGATCAAGCCCAGGACTGGCAAAAATTAAAAAAGAAAAAAAAGCTCTCACAGACTTTATTGCCTGTGCTGGCTTTGAACCACAATCCTCAGACCTCAGCCTCCAGAGTAGCTAGGATTACAGGCATAAGTCCCAAGGGCTAAAAGCTCTGATATTTGTTGTTCCCTGCTCCCTTGACCTAGTAATCCTCCCCATCTAATCTCCTTGTTTGCAGTTTTCCACTCTCATCCCTGCTGCCTGCCAGAGGGGACATGACACATCTCTTCTCAAAGTTTCTGTCTAAGCCAGTCTAAAATCTAATTGTCTAGGCCCCATCATTCCTCTGTCACATCCCGCATTCACTGTCATTTCCTTTCATATCCTTCCATATTTCCTACCCACGCAACCACGGAAGCCTGCTCTCTCCTGCCAGTCCACCTTTGTCCAAGATAAACATTCTCTCTGGGGTGCCCCATTCTCCAGACACTGTGGCCTATCAGTTGTGGTTGTTAGGGATCTTATGGCAGAGTCAAGATTTGAGAAGACTAGGCCTCTCAAGAGAAGTTCCATGATCCATGCTGTTTTTATCCCCAGGATCACCTCGCTTGCCCCTCCTCCCCTAAGCCCTCACAGGGGAGGACTTCCAAAAGAGAAAATCCCTTGTGGATGCAGGAAGGACGCTGGCTTGGGAGAGACTTGGAAAGGGGCATATAAAAAGTATTCTAGAGAAAGAGCATCCATGGAGAAAAATGGAGGTATAGGCAGGATTCAGAGAATGAGACACAGAGTCAGAAGGGTTGGGAGGGGGCAGGGAGGGGCTGGAGGGACCGGAAAGAGAGGGGGAAGAGGGCCTAGAGAAGATGGATGGGAAGGGCTGGGCAGGATGGGGGTACAGGTCAAGGTGCAGGAAGAGGTGGGGAGGGCAGCAGGGTGGGGGAGAGCGGTACTTTCTGGGAAGTGGGACTGGGTGGGGGAGGCGTGTGAGTGCATTGTGGAGGGAGGAATTTGCTCGCCGGTCTGTGTGAGCTCATTTCCTCTCACCACCTCCTACAGGGGCTGAGGGCATCAGGCTTTGGAAAAAATGAGCCAGGGGTACCCTAGGGGCCACCACCCTTCTCCTGACCCCCACAGTTTTAGTTCAGCCTGGATTTCAGATGCCAACCCTTCATTCCCCTTTGTTCTAGGAGGCAAGGGCCTCTGTGCCCAGAGGACAATGGGCACACTGGAGGTACAGGGCAGAAAGAGGCAGCACAGAGACTGGATTAAGGAGCAAGATCAAGGCATTAGGATGGATTGCAATTAGAGAACAGGAAGGACTTTCTAGAAGGAGGAGATCCCTTATGGCTGCACAAGACCTTGATGAAAGGGGGTGGAGAAGGAAGAGCAGTGGTTAACTGCCCTGCATCATTGTAAAAGAGGATTCTTTTCTGTTGACTTCAGGGGACTTAAATAAGGCATATAGCTCCCAGTCAAGTTGTGGTGGCTCACACTTGTAAACCTACTGCTTAGCAAGCTAAGATCTATGGGTCACAGTTCGAAGCCAATCTGGGCAGACAAATGTGTGAGATCCTTATCTCCACTTAACCAGAAAGAAAGCTTGGACACCAGTGGCTCAAGGCTGTAATCCTAGCTACTCAGGAGGCTGAGATCTGAGGAAAGAGGTTCAAAGACAGCCCTGGCAGGAAAGTTTGTGAGACTGTCATCTCCAACCAGCAGAAAGAAAGAAAGAAAGAAAGAAAGAAAGAAAGAAAGAAAGAAAGAAAGAAAGAAAGAAAGAAGTGTTGTGGCTCAGGTGCTAGAGTACTAGCCTTGAGTACAAAAACTCAGGGACAGTGCCTAGGCCCTGAGTTCCAGCCCCAGGATTGTCACCAAATACACAAAGAACAATCTTGAAGTAGAGGTGTGGCTCAAGTGGTAGAGTACTGAGTCTTGAATGAAAAAAAAAAAAAAAGCAAGAATGTGAAGCTCTAGGGGCCGGGAGTTTGGCCTAGTGGTTAAAGTGCTTGCCTAGCATGTGTGAAGACCCGGGTTCGATTCCTTGGTACCACATACATAAAAAAAGCTGGAAGTGGTGCTGAGGCTCAAGTGGTAGAGCTCTAGCCTTGAGAAAATCCAAGGACAGTGCTCAGGCCCTGAGCTCAAGCCCAGGACTGGCAAAAAAAAAAAAAAAAAAAAGAATGTGAAGCTCTGAGTTCAAGCCCCAGGACCAGCACAAAAACAAACAAAGCCATATAATTTAAAAAGAAAACAAACAGTCCTTATCTCCTAGAGGCTCACAGGAGTAGAGATGATGTAATTAGGGACTGGGTCACTTCACTCTCTTCCCAGGACCTGAGCTCCTGACCCTTTGTCAAGGGTGCAAACATGGGACTTGAGACTGACCAGTGTTCAGGTGCTGTTGATGGCAACAAAGACAGAGGTTAAGAGAACTCTTGGGCTGGACAATAGTGGCTCACATATATAATCCTAGTAATTCAGGAGGCTGAGTTCAGGCAATCCCAGTGTAAAGTCAGCCCAGGGTGACACAAATCCAGAGACTCTTAAATCCTACCAACCAACAAAAAGCCAGAAGTGGAGATGTGACTCAAGTGGTAGAGCAACAGCTTTGGGGGAAGGGCGAAGAGGAGAAAAAAAGGACTCCTTGGCCTCTCCAAATCTCCTATTTCTTTATGGCTTCTACTTTTCCTCATAACCCAGGATGCAGGAACCTTTAAAACTGCAAGAAGGCCTACTTAGGAGACAGAGTTTGGAGGATCAAAGTTGGAGGCCAGCCTGGGCAAGAACCTGTCTCAAGGAACAAGCCAGTTGTGGAAGTTCACATGTATAATTCCTACGACCGGGAGGAAGGGATAGGAGGATCTCAGTCCTAAGTTAGACCCGGAAAAAGCAAGCAGGCCAAAAAAAAAAAAAAAAAAAGTGGGAGGGGGCTGGGAGTGTGTGGGTGAGTGCTTAAGTCTCAGTATAACAAAATAAAAATAAAACCATAAAACCAGCAACAAACACATAGGAGGAGGTTATCATGGACTCTGTAGGAAGTAAGAAGTAGGAAGAATAGGACTTAGCAGAAAGAACTTCGTAGCACAATGTAAGACAGGAAGAACGGCCCATTCTTGGATTATTAGAGGATGAGCTGAGTGCAGAGAATTGAGAAGTTGGCTCAGGCCAGGGTTGTCTTTTGGGGCCCAGTTCAGAGTGAAGCCAGGAAGGACCTGTGACCGTGAGGGGCCTGTGTCTGAGCCACAGGCCTCAGTGAAGGTGGGCTCCAAAAGGCTGGGCATCTGCCCAGACCAGTATCTTCCAGCCTTGAGTCTACTGTGAGCACCTGGGCATCCCCACACCAGATCTGCCCTCCTGCCTCAACTTCCCAGAGTCTCTACGGCTAGGTCTTGTCTTTTCTTCACTCAGATCCGGGTTGCATCAGCTGGTCTCTGACTTTGCCTCTCATGCTTCCTGGCTCTCTGCAGCTGTGTCTGTCCCTCTTTGGGCCGGGTGCTGTTCCCTGGGTTCTGTGTCCTTGTCCTGGGTCGCCGTCTGTCCGGGCCAGTCCCCCGATGGCCGACACAAGCTTCCTTAGCTGAGATCTCCTCTCTGCGCCAGGCTGGGTGGAGACCCAGGCCTCAGCCCTCCTTGACCCAGCTGCCCCGGGTGGAGGGAGAGTGGAGGGAGGCCGCAGGTGCGCTGGCCCGGCCGCCCGCGCTGGGGTGTCAGGGGCGGGGCGAGGGGCGTGTCCGGGGCACCCTGCGCCGGCCCCGCCCCGGCCCGCCCCCCCCCCCCGGGTCCCTCGCCCGCGCCCCCAGCAGTGCCCGGGCGGCAGAGCCGTCGCTGCCACCCGATGAATGGAGTCGCCTTCTGCCTGGTCGGGATCCCGCCGCGCTCGGAGCCCCGGCCCCACCAGGTGAGGGCGCTGGGCTGGGAGGGGCGGGTCCGGGCGCGGCCGGGCCGGGGTCGCTGCCCCTCCGCGCTGTGGGCGCGGGCCCGGGCACCAGGAGGCCCGGGCTGGGGAGGGGGCAGAAGAGAGAACTGCCCCGCACAGGGGCAGGAAGGAGGGCCGGGGCCACCCAAGGGGTGGCGGTGCCAGGCCCCCTGTGGCGAGGCCGCGGGGAGCGAGGGGGCCCCGCGCCTTTTGTCCGGGTTGTTCAGGCGGGGCCCCCGCCCGCCGCCGTTTCCTCTGTCCGAGTTTTCGTTTTCCGTTGGCCCCGGCACAGCTGGAGGGAGAGGCCGTGGGGGAGGGGGTCCCGGGCGGGACGGCGGCGGCGGCGGCCGAGCGGGCAGGGCCCGGGCACCGCGTCCGTCCGCGTCCCCGTGCCCGGGCCACACTCGGCCCCTGCCGCCGGGTCCACCCTCGCGACGACGCGCTGCCTACCAGGCTCGGGTGGCCCACCGCTCCCCTGGATGCTGAAGAAGACCCCCAGCCCTGCAGGCCGCACTGCCCCCCCTCCTGCCCCCTCAGGCGGGCTGTGGGTGGGTCTGGGCGCGCGGGGTGCCAGGGGCATTACTCAGCGCTGGGCTGCTTTGCTTGGGTTCTTTCATCTGCCAGCTGCCGAGGCTGGGGAGGGACGGGCAAGGGCCTCGTGGCCCTCATTCCTCCTCCCGCCACGAGGCCAGTCCCGGCCCCCCGCCCCTGCCCCAGGCCTGGCTTAGGCACGCGCCCCGCACAGCTGCTTCTCCAGTTGAAGGAGTGAGCACTGTCAGGCCAGTAGTTTTCCTGAGTCTGGAAAGGAAGTTCCCTGGGGTCCAAGTTGGCGTCAGTCGAGCTGAAACCTCTTTCTCTTTGGATGGGGTGGCAGGGCAGCCGTGCCCCTCTCTTCTTCTCAGCCCTCTCCAGGCGTGGCCCTGGAGACATGTGCTTTGCAAACTTTCTGGGACTGAAATGTTTCTCTGGAGCTGCTTTGCTCAGTTCCGTCTCAGTTTGCATCTCTCTCTCCCATCCCTGCAGCCAAACTATGTTTCCTCATTATGAACTTGAAATTCAGGATGGACAGGGGGTGGGGGCGGAGGTCATTAAGCATGAGTCCCTGGGATTCTCCCCCCCACCACACACGCGCACGCGCGCGCACGCACACACACACACACACACACACACACACACACACACAGACACAGAAACAACACACACTTCATCTCTATTCCCTCCATCTCCACCCTCTGGGTGGCCCAGCTCGGGGTGAATGGTGTGCTTGATCCCACATGGTTCCACTTCCCTCTGCCAGGGCAAACAGCCCCAGTTTTCAAAAGTGGCCAGCTCTGCTGAGATGTGTTCATTGGCATGCCATTTCAAATACCCATTATGTAACCAGTCGTTTTACCTCCAAACACTGGCCTGAAGTCCCCCAGCCCTAGCTGGTTTCACCACTTACTGGCTAGGTAGTTGTAACCGCTCTCCCCCAGGTGACTGAGAACTCCAGGGTCTTAGGTCCCAGGCCCTGCCTCGCCCTTGGGAAGGAAAAGAACAGTGAACCCCCCCCCCCCCAGGCTGATGATGGATCATGCTGGATTCCAGGGCCTCAGAGCCTTGCAAGGCAGGGGAGGTGTGAGTGTCTCTGTAGCGTTTTATACAGGTTGAGTCTGACATTGCTGGTGATATTGCTGGGCTCAAGGCTGGGTCTCCTGATGGCAGCCAGGGCACTGAGAGAGAAGTGATTAGAAGATGGCTTTGCAAAGCTCCCAGCTGAAGTAGAAGACACTGGATCTAGGGAATGGGCCTTGTGTGAGGGCAGCCTGCTTGGGGGCTTTTTCCTCCTCAGGCCAACCCTGAACTCATGGTGAAGTGGTGAAACATCGGTGACATAAATAGGAGCGGGGGTGCAAGAGGGTGTGGGTGGCAGAGCAGGGCAGTGTGGGAGTGGGCAGCATATTGCTTCATGGTCATTGCAGGGCTGCTTTGAAGGACTTCTTCATGTGTCATGTTCAAAGACACTACGAAGCGAGAGACTGAACTGACGATGTGAGGGACTGTGTTATGCAGAAGAACTTCCAAGGTCAGGTACCAGTCCAGAGCAGTGTGGAGCAGCGTGCATTTTCCTTCAACTGATTCCACTGCAGACAGCCAGAGCACATATGTAAATAATTCAAATGAGCACGTACATGAAGGCTGTGTGTGTGGTGTGTGTGTGTGTGTGTGTGTGTGTGTGTGTGTGTGTGTATGGACCAGTGCTGCAGCTTGAACTCAGGGCCTGGCTACTGACTCAGAGCTTTGCTCAAGACCGGCATTCTACCATTTGAACCACAACTCCACTTCTAACTTTTTGATGATTAATTGGAAATAAGAGTCTCACAAACTTTCTACCTAGGATTTGAGCTAAGATCCTCATATCTCAGTCTCCTGAGTACCTAGGATTACAGGTATGAGCCACCAGCACCTGGCTTAGTACTTCAAGAAGTACTTAGTACTTTAAGGAGAGTTGCTGTAATAATTTGGCTAAGACATAGATGGCAATTCCTCGATTACCTGTTTCGTCCTCACAGTAGTACCATAAGGTGGGTATCATTACAGCCCCTGTGCTGGAGTGAAGGACTCTAAGTCTCAACTCTAGTAAGTCGCAGAGCCCCTGTGGAAGCAACCATTCACATGACCCTCCCTACTGGACTTTGCAGTACCTCCCCATCCTGTTTGCCTCCCCCCCAATCCCAAAACGGTGTCTATCTTGGACACAGCCCCAGATGAAGTCAGCCTCTTTCTGGGCTGGAGTTTGGACGTTTGTCTTGTTCTTGTCCTCAGTGGTGGTGAGGCCACGTGTCCAGCCATGGGGCAGGTAGGGTATCTGTCCAGTTGCTCCTTCTGCCACACATCCGCCACACACACCAGGGTCCTGGGTTAGCCGGTTGGAGCTCTCTTTCCGAAGGCGTATCAGCTCTGCTCTGTTGGCTGCTGGCATTCTAAGGTGGGGTATCGGCTTGCTCAGGGGTTTGGACAAAGCCTGATTTTAATTATCCTGCTCTGTCACCCTCCCCATATGGTGCCATGAATAGCGCCTGTGGGAACTGGCACTGCCTTCCCCCAGGCACTCCCATCCCTGCACACAACCTGCCTTCAGATCCAGGCCCCTGTTCCTTGTGAAATTGTGCCAGCTTGTGAGCAGAGCAGTGCCAGGCTGTACCAGGCGGGGATCTCTTCCCCAGTAGCCTCAGTAGGACATCAGGCTCAGGTGGCCTTGTGACTTTGGGAGAAGTCTAAAGCCCTTTGAGAGTAGAGTGTATTTCACCTGTCACAACAGTCGAGACTAAAGGTGCTATCTTGTCCAGCGTTGCGGGCTATAGAGCGAGGCTAATGCCACAGCGCCACAGCCGTGACCCCCTGATGGCCACATCAAGTTTTGCCCTCCATCATTCTGTTCTGGGGGCCTCCCAACCCCCACCCTGCCACCAGGACTGGGCTCTGAGAGTGAGAGGGGAGGGCAGAGAGGGGCAGGACTGAGGGGACAATGTGTCTTGTTCATCTCTGTGTCCCCAGTGCCTGGCACTGAGCAGTTCTCCATAAATGTTTGTGAAATGCAAGCCAGGGGAACTGCTGGGCCCTGGTCCCCGGGCTGCCCTGTGAACAGCTCTTCCCTGGTAGTGTAATGGTCCCTTCACAGGTCAGTCTCCCCATCACAAGGAATTGCTCAAGAGTAAGAAAAATAATAGAACCATTTCCACAGTGCTTACCACTGAGTAGTACATTATCCTAGTCCCTTTTGACAGATGGGGAAACTGACACAAAAGTCTCACACAACCACAAAGTGGCAGAGCTGAGGAGTTGAGCATGCTTGTAACCTCATTCCAAGCAACCCAGAGGTGTCATGTTTGCCTGGTCACCCACAGCACGTGGCATGCATCTGGTACTCTAAGAATGTTTGTTGGATGACTGACTAAAATTCATGAATGATGGGACAGGATATGGCATACCACAGACTCCTGTAAGCTAATCCTTTAGAAGAAGGTGGGGTTGGGGATTTGGGAAGGGAGCCTGGAGCTGCTTTGCTGTATTTCCTGCATCAAGAGTGCTGAGTTGAAGCTAGCGGGAGGGAGCGCTCATTCAGCTGCCTCTGTGGCCACTTCCCTCCTAGGTTGCCCTGGGTCTCTGGGGGCTCTGAGGCTTCTGCTTCTCTCTTATTCTCACTCATCTTCTACCCTGAGAATGTTAAGGCGACAATGCTGAGGGATGAGCATGTGGGTTAGATCATCCCTCTGGCTCTCAATGTATCACCTCGTGGAAAGACTGACTGTCCCTGTCACATGGGAGGGTGACCCGAGTCTAGTTTAATTATGACAGGCCCTACCTGTCCTAAATTTTTTTCTGATAGTCCTGGAGCTTGAACTCAGGCCTGGGTACTATCCCTAAGCTTCTTTTTGCTCAAGGCTCGTGCTCTATCGCTTGATCCCCAGTACCGCTCCAGCCTTTTCTGAGTAACTTACTAGAGAGCCTCAGAACTCAGCCTCCTAAGTAGTTAGGATTGCAGGTGTGAGCCACCAGTGTCCAGTCATAATTCAGTCTTTAAGCAACCCTAATGTTGGGCACTCAACTATTGACTGGTACCTCCAAATCATAACGATCAACTCTTCATCTCTCATGAGAAAAGGTATTGGATTTCCAACCAGTCCAGGGACATCTCACATCTCCTTCAACCTTTATACACCTGGGCAGGTGACCTCTCTCCCCTCATTGTTCTTCATTCTGTGGTTTGAATTAATATTAGCCACTGTTCCAGAGTTGCAAATCACTTCAACCTGTGCTACCAGTGGGTGATGCAGAGGTGGAGTGGGGGTTGGAGGACATGGTATGCTAGGACAGGATAGAAGGTGTAGGAGACATGGTTTACCTTCTCACATAGCAGCCAGTGTGGGAGAGGAGCAGCCTGGGCCAGGCCCAGGGCCCCCTGTGGTTAAGTATACTTCCTCCTGGCTTCAGCCTGCTGAGGTTCTGGATTCTGTTTCCATGATTCGATGTGTGGCATTGGACAACTTGTTTCAGCCTCAATGTTTTTGTTTTTTTTTTGTGTGTGTGTTGGTGCTGTGGCTTGAATTCAGGCTCTGGGCACCGTCCCTTCGCTTTTTTTGCTCAAGACTAGTGTTCTACCACTTGAGCCACAGCTCTTATTCCTGGATGTTTAATGGTTAACTTGAGTGTCTCACAGACTTTCCTTCCCAGGCTGGCTTCACACAACAATCCTCAGATCTCAGTCTCCTGACTAGCTCGGATTACTGGCACGAGCCACAAGCACCTAGCTTCAGCCTCAGTGCTCTTATGTCTGAAATAATACCTTAAAATGATCAAAAGGACTGAATGAGGTAACACGGACAAAGTGACTATCACTTGATAATCTCAGCTATTAGCAGCAACGAATACTACACAAATAACAATAGGTAGATGGAAATGAGAAAGCATTTTTGTTTGTTTCGATCTGGGAGTGGCCCCTCATCCCCTGCACATGCTAGGCAAGCAAGTGCTTTATCACTGAGCTATAGCCCCAGCCCAGAGAGCACACTCTTAGCTCAATAAAAAGAACCTTTGAAAGTAAGAGTAATGTGAAAAAGGTGTGAGCTGCTCCTGGAGGCAACGAAGCCTCCATCATCAGAGGTGGACCAGACCAGATTGGATAGAAATATGGACCACAGAGAACTCCGTCACTGGAGGAGAGGTCAGTCCAGGAAACCCTGGGGCCCTGCTTTAGGACCAGCTGTGGGAAAAGCCATCAGACACCTACCTCCTGGCTCCTGCTATGTGAGAAACGGAGGGTGAGTCAGACTCTTGGCCTCTTGGGAACCTAAGAGGCTGCCTGGAGGAGGCCTGGAAGGATGGGCATGGATCTGGGGGTGGAAGGAAGCAGGAGGCCGAGACAGTGCTGAATGGCCTGGAGGCTGAGAGGTGGAGAGAAGCCTGCACCACTAGCCCAGAAGTCACTGATCCCAAAGCCCACCCCAGGGCTGTCTGGTCATCTGGCATGCCTGAGGAATCTGAGTGGGTGGGTGGGGGTGGGAAATGAGGAACTCCCGTCCCCCCACTTGGTCTCTTCAGGGCTACTCCCTGTGACAAGGAGCCTGTAAGGAGCGGAACTGAGGAAAGAAAGACTTCTTATGCCCAATGCATTTGGGGGCATATAAGGGTCGGGGAATAGTGGGGCCTTTGTCCCTTGCTGCCCTGGAATCTGGCCCAGGAGCTGGCCCTGGGTCTGGCTGAGCCCTCTGCAGCCAGGTTGTCTTTGAAGTGACCCTTTCAAAGGCCAGGAGGAGACAGTGAGACGAAGGAGAGCCCATGCTGCTGCCTCCGCAGGGTGGGCAGGCAGGGAGAGGCCTGGGGCCTAGAAGAACGGGACAGCCTGGGGGAGCACGTGGCACCCATGTGGGAGGACAGCCACCCGGGGTCTTGGTGCCAGGTGGGGGTCAGTGTAGGGAAAGGCAGAGTTCCTTTTGGCCAGGTGCCTGGGTTCTATGTCTCCAGTTTGATTTCTCCTAAACCAGCGGCTTTTCCTCTTTGGCATCATTGGGTAAAGATATGCAGGTCTCAGAGCCAGGGGGAGGGAAGTGGGTATCTGGGCCATCTGGGCTTTCCCTGCTCTGAGGAGCCCTTAGAAGGTTAGAAGGGGCTGAGTTGAGAACCATATATATATATATATATGTCGTCGGTCAGTGGAGCACTGTCCCTAAGCTTTTCAGCTCAAGGCTACTGCCTTACCCCTTGAGCCACAATGCCACTTCTGGTTTTTTCTGGTGGTTCATTGGAGATAAGAGTCTCACAGACTTTCCTGTCTAGTCTGGCTTTGAACTGTGATCCTCAGATCTGAGCCTCCTGAGTAGCTAGGATTATAGACATGAGCCACCGGCACCTGGTTTCCCTTACCTTTAATATGGAGGAGATGGCATGATTTTGGAAAGGTAGAAAAGAAGAGAAGGAAGGAGAGAGACTGGGAGGAAAGGAGGGAGAAGAAAGCCCACCAGAAAGGATACACCTTTGTCTGTTTCCGATAAAGGAATATTGGAAGCCACCTCTTCTCCTGTCTCTCCATTTTCCCCTTGGGGAAACTGAGGCCTACAGAAAGACCAGGCCAAGGGGATGAGGCAGAGGATAGAGGATAGGCAAGAAGGAAGGAAGGGAGAAGACTGAAGGAAGCTGGTAGAAGAGCCGGCGCTTTGACCTGCTAAGAGGCCAGGAAGAGGGAGAGGAAAGAGCAGGTTTCTCCTGGTGGGTTTCCAGAGTTTTGAGGAGGAAGTGGGCTCTGTGTGTTTGGATTTGGACTGAGCAGGGGACAAGGGGACCCCTGTCCCACCCTGATGCTATTGTCTAGTTCAAGCACAGTCCCGCCCTACCCCGCTTACGTGACATGTCAGCCACCGCTGGATGCAGCCTGTGTCAGTGGTCCCATGAGATGATCTCGGTCTAGTGAAATTGTGGCTGTTTCAGCCTGTGTAAGTGCACCTCAGGGTTCTCACGGTGGTGAAATCACCCCCTGAGCCTTTCTCAGAATACAGGCCATCATTAAGTGCCCGCCACTGTCCTTGCTGTATTTGGGAAGTCTCCGGAGGTGTGGCCTGGTTCTTCCCCAAGATAGGAGGAGGGAGCTGAGGGCCCCTGTGCCACGTTGGTGCTGGCTGTATCTTGGGCTGGCATCTGCAGAGTGGAGCCCTCATTAGTTCTAATGAAGCCTTGGCCGGGGCCCCTCCTCCCTGCGGCACCTGGGAGATCTGTAGGGGCAGCTGGTGTGGGCTAGGAGCCCAGAGAGGGAGAACCTCAGGGGGAGAGGAGGCAGGAAATAGGGGCCCCATGACAGGTTGGGGAAGCTGGTGAGAGGGAACGCAGCCCCTTTCTCCCCCCCCACCCCCCCACCCTGTCACCTCTGTCTCTTCCATTGGCTCCCAGAGGTTGTGGTCTTCTCGTGGTGAAAAGACTTTCTGAGAAATCAGGCATGGCCTGGGGCTGCTGAGTCCTTTCTCAGGCGAGGCTGGCAGGCAGTGTCCTTCCTGCCCTCTCTCTAATTGAGCCCAGAGCAGCATGGGAGGCTGGGGCATGGGGAAAAAGCAGGCAGGCAGTGGCCAGAATATGAAAGCAAACCAGCCATGGTTTTGTGGGTGGTCATTACAAGATGCTGTCTGTGTTCTGGGTGTTCTTGAGACCCGGATAAGTTAAACACAGCCCTGACCCCCGCTAGAAGTTCCTTGTCTGCTTTTCCCACTGTCCAAAAGACAAATGGAAATCTCCATTATGACTTTAGGAACATAGCTTGTGACATTTGCATCTCTACTACTTGCTAGTCCGGAATACAACTATGGTCCCCTCCCCCAAGATTTTGTGACCATAACCTAAGACCTGAACCCAGCACAGACACAGATACTTAACTGTGACATCATGTGAGTGCAAATGTCACAGAGGTAACGGTGAAAGTTTAAAGATGGAGACAGTAGCTGGATAGAATTGCCATAGCCAGTCCTGCCATAACCTAGAAAATGACCTATACCTATAATCCCAACTCCTCAGGTGGAGCTCCCCGGATCATACCAGAGGCAGGAGGATCTCAGGTTTAAGGCCAAGGCCGGACAAAGTTAACAATACTCAAAGCGGGGTAGGCAGGGCACTGATGGCTCACACCTATAATCCTAGCTACTCTGAAGATCACAATTCAAAACAACCCTGGGCACTAAAGTCCATGAGAATCTTATCTCCAATTAACCACCAGAAGAAGCTGGAAGTGGTGCTGAGGTTCAAGGGGTAGGGCAGTAGCCTTGAGCTGAAGGGCTTAAGGACAGTGCCCAGGCCCAGAGTTAAAAACAAAAAAACGACAACAGGGCCGGGAGTTTGGCCTAGTGGTCGAGTGCTTGCCTAGCATGAAGACCCGGGTTCGATTCCTTGGTACCACACACTTAGAAAAAGCCGGAAGTGGTGCTGAGGTTCAAGTGGTAGAGCTCTAGCCTTGAGAAAAATCCAAGGACAGTGCTCAGGCCCTGAGCTTAAGCCCAGGACTGGCAAAACAAACAAACAAACAAACAAACAAACAAAAAAAGCCACGACAATAACAAAATACTCATCTCAAAAGTAGTACAAAGCAGCTGGGTGTTGGTGGCTCAGGCCTGTCATCCTAGCTACTCAGGAGGTTGAGATCTGAGGATTGAGGTTTGGAGCCAGTAGGGCAAGAAAGTCCATGAACCTCCTATCTCTAATACACTACCAAAAAAGATACAAATGAAGCTTGCCTAGCATTAAAAGGACTTAGGTTCAATTCCCAGAAATACACAAAACAAAACAAACAAATAAATAAATAAATAAATAAAAAGAGAAAGACTATTGACCACTTGGTGATGCTGAGGATTCTCTACTCTCCTCCACCTTTTCCTTGCTGTGGACCTAGGGTTTCATATAGTCTAGACAAGCACTAGACCATGGAGCACAGCTGCAGCACCCAAGTCTTTTTGGTTTTTTTTTGGCCAGTCCTGGGGCTTAAACTCAAGGCCTGAGCACTGTCCTTAAGCTTTCTTAAGGCTAGACCTCTACCACTTGACCCACAGCACCACCACTTCCAGCTTTTTCTATGTATGTGGTACCCAGGAATCAAACCTGGGTCCTCATACATACTAGGCAAGCACTCTACCACTAGGCAAAACTCCTGCCCTCAAGTTGAGAGGACTTCTGTGAAGGCCTTCTGCTGGTGGTTCAAAGGCCATGGCAAGGTGCCAGTGTATTTACAGATGCAAGAACTGAGACCTTGAGATGGTAAATAATCTAACCCAGTATCCACATTGAAAATTGGGCTTTTTTGTGTGTGTGGGGGTCATGGGGCTTGGATTCTGGGACTGGGCACTGTCCCTGAGCTCTTCAGCTCAAGGCTACCACCCCACCCCTTGAACCAAGCCCCACTTCCTGTTTTCTAGAGGCTAGCTGGAGATTAGAGTCTCAAGTCTTTCTGTGCCTGGGCTGGCTTTGAACTTTGAGTCTCAGATCTCAGCCTCCTTAGTATAGCTAGGATTACAGGCGGGAGCCACCACACCCAGCTCTACTATCTTTGTGGTCACTACTACATTCCCTGACAAGAAAGTGCCTGAGGAGCCAGGCACAAGTGCCTCATACCTATACTTGTTACTCAAGAGGCTAAGATCTGAGACTTGTGGTTCAAGGCCATCCCAGACAGGAGAGTCTATGTGACTCTTATCTCAACCACCGGTATAAATGCCAGAAGTGGGGGTGTGGCTCACATGATGGAGCATCAGCCTTGAACAAAGACGCAAAGTAAGAGCATGAGGCTTCGTTCAGGCCTCATTCCTGGCAAAGGAAGGAAGGAAGGCAGGCAGGCAGGCAGGCAGGCTGGCACAGTGGTCACTTCCTATTTCCAGCTGTCTATCGGACCCATGAACTGGGAGGAGAGGTTGATCTGGAGGTGGAGTTTCAGCTATGGGACAGCCAGGACTGGCTGCTTGGACAATGCAGCCCCAGCAAGTTGTGGGCAGGAGCCTTATGCAGTGGCTGGCGGTTGGGGACTGCCTTTTGTTGAGTGTCCATTCAGCCAGAGTTCCAGTTGGGCAGGGATTCACCAATCAAGAGATGCCTGCTGCTATTTGTTTACATCTCATTTGCATGGCCACATCCTTCATATCTACTGCTCAGCTTTGATTTCTAGAAATACACCTTCTCAGACCATGTCCCATTTCAGGCCCCTTGGCAAAACTGGGCTGGGAAGGGTGGAGTGGGAGCTGCTGTAGGAAGGGCTCACCTGGGCTGCCAGCCCAAGCTACACTATTCATAGCTCAGGAGCTGGCGTATTTCACATACTTGGCGCTCCTCACTGCTGGCTGGCCATTCTTCCCTTCCCCCTCTCCTTTTCCTGCTTTCCCCTCTTCCCTTGTCTTTCCACTTGCTCTCCCACTGTCCTAGCTCTTCCACTGAGCCATTCTTCCTGAAATTTCACCCCCAAGCTGCTTCCTTGTGACTGAGTGCATACAAGGAAACTGAGGCCCCAGAGAAGTGATAGGTCTTTGGGCTGGGCCTAAAAGGAGAAGCTGGTAGTAATGAGGCATGAGATGAGGTGGCTGGAAGTCAGTCAGGCTCTGTTGGCAGATGGGAGGCTACACCTGGGCTAGAATCTGAGCTAATGCTGCTGGAGAGCCCGGCACATTTCTCAGCTTGCCAGCTAGGAAAGCTGTTTGGAAACTGTTAAGCTGAAACCTGATGTACAGGGGTCAATCAAGGCAGGACACAGGAGAAGAGGCATCTACCCTGTAGCTATAGGAGTACACTGTGGACCCCATAGGCAGCCCTATGCTTTGGGGCAAGGGCTTGGCATGCTTGAGACCCTTTGAGGAAGGCTTGCAAGGGGAAGACAGCTGTAGAAACAATGGAAGCGGCATCCCTTTTCTCTTATGCTCTCGTTCCAGTGAGGGTATAAATATACGAACTCAAGAATTGAAGCAGCTGCAGCTTCGGCAGACCCCCCAGGGGTGGGCCTGTGCCCAGAGGCTCCTGCACCCCCCACATTCAAATCGGTATGTTGAATACCCAAGCTGGGCCTCATGCCCCTCCCCTGCAGGCTCAGGAGCTCTGAGGAGGACTCAGAGCAGCCGAGTTACCGGTCCACAGAGCCTCATGCGTGCCAGCACCAGCTAGAGGGTGCTTTAGGGAAGGAAGGCTTTGCTGAGGGCTCTAGGTGGGTAGGAGTTAATTAGGGTGTAGATGACTGAGGCACGGAATCCAGGAAGAGAAAAACATTCCAGAAACAGCATGCGCAAAGGACCCTAGGCTGGAAGCTATCTGGTCCTTTAGGAACTGGAAGGAGGTCAGAATGACCGGAGCAGAGAAGAAAGGGGTGCAGTGGGTGTGGAGGCTGGAAGCCTGCTGGTCAGAACCTTAAAACAATCAGCCTGGACTCTCAGGGGTCAGAGGGGAACAGGGCAGTTTGGTGAGGGTGGTGGATGTGAGGGGATGACCCGGTGGCGTTTGGGGGGAGGAAGAGTATTCCAGAAGACGGGATGGAGACGGGGCCCATGACACTGCGCATTTATCGGTCCTAGAAGAATTCTGTTGTGCAGGTACTGGGGGTCTGAACTCTGTGCCTCATGCTTTCCTTTAACATTTTTTTTTTAACTCAAGGTTGCTGCTGTACCATTTGAGCCACTCCTCTGGCTTTTTTAGTGGTTAATTGGAAATAACCAATTGGATTTGTCTTCCTACCTCAGTCCTCAGATGTTAGCCTCCTGAGTAGCTAGGATGACAAGTGTGGGCCCGGCTGCTCCTCCTGGATGAATGCTAAGAAGTTTTGCTAGCCTTCTATCCCAAGTAAGAAAACCTTTGTGACCTTGAATGATGACTTTGAAGGTTAGGTAGACAGAATGGAGCACAGCCACAATGGTTAGCTTGGCCCTTTTTCATGCCCTTTTGCCCCCATTCCCCCTATGACTGGCAAGGTTTGAACTTGGCCTTGCAATTGTTAGGCCAGCCCTAGGGACAGGATGCCTCTTACCAGCTGCCTATTTCCTACTCCTCTGTGCATTCCCTCCCTAGCTCAGGCCTGGAGTGTAGGAGAGAAGCTAGAGTGGTAGCAAGGTGGCCAGAGACCACTCTGAGCCAGGCTCTGGTGGCTCACACCTGTAATCTTAGCCACTCAGGAGACTGAATGAGGATTGAGGTTCAAAGCCAGGCCAGGCCAGACCAGAAAGGCTTGAGACTCTTTTCTCCAATTAGCTGCCAGAAAACTGGAAGTGGTGCTGTGGCTCAAAGTGGTAGAGCTCAGTGACAGCTCCTAGGCCCTGAGTTCGAGCCCTATGACTAACCAAAAGAAAAAAAGAGGTCACTCTGCTGTTAGCCATGGTGCCACCACACAGAAGTGCCTGGCCCATCACCGGCACTCAACAAATAGCCACCACTGTTGTCACATTTCCCCATGTGGGCCAGGCCCACTGAGGGGAAAGTCTGGCCCAGAGTGACACCATCTGTCCTCTTCTGACCACAGCCATGCCCAGCCTAGAAGCCATCCCAGCTCCCTCATGGGCTGGAGCCCAGGGAGGCAGTTTGTTCCCACACAGCTACAATATCTCCTCTACCTCTCCAGAGTTGTGCTCAGGCAGAGCCATGTGTGAAGCTGAGTGCAGAGGTAACCTGGGCAGGTTGGGCAGGGCCAGGATGAGGGGGTGGGTAGTTTCAGGGGTGGGGCTGAGAGCTCCCAGCAAAGAGCCCTCTGGGCCCTTGGGGAGAAACCTGCTGAAACTCGTTGGGGGGAGGGAATGTGGGCTCTGATTGACTAGGTGTGAGTTCTCCTCTGAAAGAAAGCAGTGGATGCACCTGTTGTCTCTGAGCAGGTGGTCAGACAACAGAAGAACTTTTGTAGGAAGGGGACCATGAGGTGACTCACACCTAGCGCCTACTTCTCTGACATGAGCTCTCCAGTGGGGCAATGGAGGTGGTGGCTTGGGAGCAGTCACTGCAGGTATTTCCTGTCTCCAGGAATGACTTCCCCTGGCCGTCACTCCATCTGCTCTACAGGAGGCTCTGTCCTCTCTAGTTCTCCTGGGCCAAAGGAAGACCTTGGGACCCACAAGGGGTCTGTTCTCTGTAGTGATGGGGAAGGGGTGCTTCAGGCTGAACCACAGAGCTCAAGAGCCTGTAGATTCCCAGCCAGCAGGGAGCAGCATACCCTGCCTGCCCCTCAGTTCTAAGGGAGAGGCGGGCATGCTCGGGCTGGGCCAGCAGGGGGCTCTGCTGCCCACAGTCGGGCCAGATAGTCTGTCTGCCCTGACAGCCTGACCACAGGATACCTTGCAGGGCCTAGGTAGTTTTTATTTTTATTTTTATTTTTTAAGCATAGATGCCTGTAGACACACAGGTGATGAGTGTTACAGGCGTGGAAAGCTCATGAGAGGCTTGGAACAGATTTGTGAGGTTGGCGGGGCAGGAGCTCCACGATGAGCCAAGCTTCTGCCAAGAAAACTTCCACTATCCTGCCAGCCCAGCAAGTGGCACCTGCTGTCCAGCTTCCGAGGGTGGTCATCTCCACCAAGGGCGACTGGAATAGCCAGGCGCAGATGGTTCACACCTGTAATCCCAGCTCCTCAGGCGGCTGAGATCGGAGGATCCCAGTTTGAAACCAACTCAGGAAAGAAAAGTCAATGAGATTCCCATCTCTGATAAACTATACAGAAAAGTCCTCTAGTCACACCGTGGCTCAAGTGGTAGAGCACTAACCTTGAGTAAAAGGAAGCTCAGGGACAGGGCCCAGGCCCTGAGTTCAAGCCCCAGGACCAGCACAAAACAATAACAACAAAAGAGTAACTGGAGTCCTGAAAAGCAGAGCAACCAAATCGATCTGGGTCCTCCAGTGCACAGTAGATGCATAGGCCTTCTGGGCAACCTCTGTGGGCAGGGAGATTTACTTATGTATTGTGTGTGTGTGTGTGTGTGTGTGTGTGTGTGTGTGTGTCCTGAACACAGGGCCTGAGCACTGAAGCTCTTGTGCTCAAGGCTAGCACTCTACCACTTGAGTCACACCTTTACTTCTAGCTGCTTGGTGGTTAAATTCAAGATAAGAGTCTCACAGACTTTCCTACCCAGCTGGTTTTGAATAGTGATCGTCAGAGCACAGCTTCCGGAGCAGTAGGATTATAGGCATGAGTCACTGGCGCCCAGCTTTATTTTTAAACATACAGCTCTGTGTCACATCGTACACTCCTCATTACCCTTCGTCTCCAGAACTTCTGTATCCTCCTCAGATGATGGTCTAGACCCATTAAGTAGGAATTCCCCATTCATTCCCCTCAGATCTCAGCCTCCTGAGTAACTAGGATTACAGGCACAAGTGGCATATTATGCAATCCTGACCTCCAGAACTTCGGTATTCTCCTCAGATGATGGTCCATATGCATTACATAGGAATTCCCCATTCATTCCCCTCCTCCATTCCCTGGCAACTCTGCTCTTTCTAATTTGTCTCGATGAATCTAAGTGTGTCATATAGGTGGAATAGTACCATCTTTCCTCTTTTGGGTGCCTTTTTGTTACTTAGCATGGTATCTTTAAGGCTTCTTGATATTGAGGCATGGTAAGAATTTCATTTCTTTTTAAGGCTGAATAGTATTCCACTATATGGACATATGTGTAGGCTACATGTTATTTATCCCAAGCATAGATGGGTTGCTAACCCCTCTTATTGTGAATAAATGTGTGTGAGCATGAGTTTCAGTTCTTTTACATATATATTTAGAATTGCTGGATTATACAAGAATTTTAACCAGGTGCTGGTGGCTCACGCTTGTAATCCTAACTACGCAGGAGGCTGAGATCTGAGGATCGAGGTTCAAAGCCAGCCTAGATTTTCTCCAGTTAACCACCAGAAAACTGGAAATGGAGCTGTGGCTCTATGTGGTAGAGCACTAGCCTTGAGCTGAAGGGCTCCGGGACAGTGCCCAGGCTCTAGGACAGGCCCAGAGTTCAAATCCCATGATTGACCATAAAAAGAAAAAAGAAAAACTAATAAAGAATTTTATGGTTACTTTTTTACAGAACCTCCCTACTATTTTCTACAGAACCTGCACCCCCATACATTCCCATCAATAAGACACAAGGTCTCTAATTTCTCCACATTGTCACCATCCATAAAACCTTTTGTTCTGATGTGTGTGTGTTGCAAGGGGTGGGGAGGTTAATTTGTTTGTTTTGTGCCAGACTGGGGATTGAACTCAGGGTCTTGTGTTCTTGCTCATCTTTTCCCTCATGATTGGCACTCTGCTTTTTGAATGACAACCTCCACATCTGGGTTTTTGCTGGTTAATTGGAAATAAGAGTTTCTTGGACATCTCTGCCTAGGCTGGCTTTGAACTTCGATCCTCAGATCTCAGCCTCCTGAGTAGCTGGGATTGTAGGCACGAACCTCCAGGCTCTCATTTCTTAAAGCCTAGCTTGGGACAAGTGACATGAATGGGGTGAATCCACACCGAAAACTCAGGGAGCCATCCATCAAATGGGGGGAGACTGAGGTCGTACCCTCTAGCATCTGGGAGAAAAACAGAGACTACAGCTGCCAGGAAACCCTCGACTGGGGGTGGAGGGGCCGAGCTCCCAATCTGATGGAGAGGCCTTAACCTCTTCCCCTTCAGGGGTCTTCTGGCAGGCCTGGAGACTGGAAGGTCTCAGACAGTCAGGGATTGACTGCTGGGTGGAGTGGGTCCGGGTGGAGGGGGTCTGTGGTATTCCCTGGCCCACTCTGCCTGTGGTGGCCTGGGCCATGGCCCTGCCTGGTGTTTACTTTGTGGCTGGTTTCAAGCTTGCCCTCTTCTGCAAGTACTCATTTCCCACCATGAGCAAAGATACTCTCCTTTGGTCTCCCCTCCCTTGGCGTCCCTGAGGCGGGCCCCAGCCCTCCTGCTGGGTGGAGGTCCTGCCAGCCTGGCACTGGGGTGTCATGTCACCTACCCTGTCCCCACTCCCAAACAGCTGACTAGCTAGGGCTATGGGCTTGCCAGATTTCTACCTGGAACTGATAGTGGGAGGGGAAGGGGTCATCTCTGTGCAAATGAGTTTGCCTAGGTGTCTGTATGTGTCACCAGGCCTTATGCACATTAGGCCTAGTTGGCCTTTCTGAATGAAGTGACTGGGTATGAGAGACTGCAATCCAAGGAGCTTATATCTATAAAAACCCCATCTGTGTGCTCTGGGTCTGTGCTAAGACTTTTTTTTTTTTTTTTTTTTTTGGTTAGTCATGGGCTTAAACTCAAGGCCTGGGCACTGTAGCTGAGCAATTTTGCTCAAGGCTAGCACTCTACCACTTTGAGCTACAGCTCCACTTCTGGTTTTCTGGTGATTAAGTGGAGATCAGAGTCTTACCAACTTTCCTGACTGGGCTGGCTTTGAACCCTGATCCTCAGATCTCAGTCTCCTGAGTAGCTAGGATTACAGGTATGAACCACCAGTGCTCACCTATGACCTCTTTAAAAAGATAACTTTTTATTTATGTTAAAAAAAAATCTGGGCTTGGACGGGCCAAGAGTGTGGCCTAGTGGTAGAGTGCTTGCCTACCATCCACAAAGACCCAGGTTCTATGTCTCAGTACTACCTATATAGAAAAGCTGGAACTGGTGCTGGGGCTCAAGTGGTAGAGCACTAGCCTTGAGAAAACCCAAGGATGGCTCTAATGCCGATTTTTAATCACCAGGACTAGCAAAACTTAATTAATTAAAAGAAAATCTGGGCTGGGACTATGTCTTAGTGGTAGAGTGCTTGCTTAGTATGCATGAAGCTCTGGGTTCAGTTCCTCAGTATTGCATACACAGAAAAAGCCAGAAGTGGTGCTGTGGCTCAAGTGGTAGAGCACTAGCCTTTAGCACAGAGAGGCTCAGGGACAGTGTCCATGCCCTGAGTTCAAGCCCCACAACTGGCAAAAACAACAACAACTGGAACCAGACCCTGGTGGTTCAGGCCTATTATCCTAGCTACTCCAGAGGCTGAGATCTGAGGATCACGGTTCAAAGCCATCCCAGGCATTAAAGTCCATGAGACTCCAATTCACCACCAGAAAAACAGAAGTGGCGCACTGTGGTAGAGTACTAGCCTTGAGAGGAAGCACTCAGGACAGTGCCCAGGCCTAGCGTTCAAGCCCCATGACTACCACCAGCACTAACAACAACAACAAAAACCACACACACACACACACACACACACACACACACACACACACACACACATCTAGTATTGGGGCTTGAACTTAGAATCTGGGCACTACCTTTTACCTTTTTTGCTCAAAGTTGATGTTCTGCCACTTCAGCCATAGCCTCACTTCTGGCTTTCTGGTGGTTAGTTGGAGCTAGGCATCTTACAGACTTCCCTGTCTAGGCTGGCTTCAAAGCGTGATCTTCAGCTCTCAGTTACCCGAGTCGCTAAGATTACAGGCATGGGCCACTAGTGCCCAGTTATGTAAGAATTAATTGACTTAATCCTCCCAAAGACCTTTGAGGTGAAAGTTACAGGCTTCCTCATTTATTGGTGAGGAGCCAAGCCTCAAGGAGCTTGGGTAACTGAACTGGCCAGGGTCTCTCAGCCCAAGAGGGGTGGACATGAGACAGGGACCAGGAGGTCTTGGCTTTCAGAGGATTTCAGAGCTCCTGTACTGGCTCCTCTCCAAGATGGTGCTGGGGTATCTGGCATCAGAAGTGCCCCAGCCTTCAATACCTCTGGCTCAATTAGTGGGAGAATGACCTGTTACCACTCACCCTAACCCAGGGCAGAGTGGCCCTAGGAGGGGAGACTGTGACACGGGATCTGGAGGAACCCTTTGTCAGACTCAGTGCTGTGTCCCCAAGCCCCGGATGATACAAGTTGTGTGCATGTGGATGGTGCAGGAAGCTCGGGCTTGCTTGACCGGCCTATCAACTTGGCCTGTTGGAGCATGTCAGGTGGGGGCCTCGGCACCAGCAATGCTGGGAACCAGGCATCCAAACGGGGCTAAAGGGTGGAGGAGGCCCAGGAGGTGGCTGCCCATGAGAGAGGAGACTGGGACAGGGGTAAAAGGCCTGCGCTGGAGGGCATTTTGGGGAAATCACATCACCTGCTTGTCTGGGTTGGCATGCTGTCAGGCGGATTTTCCCTGGCTGTGTGAGATTGTGGGATGGTTATGTGGTGGTGTGTGGTGGAATCAGGTGAGCTTTCCATGGATCGTTCTTTTAGGGGTGGGGGCATTGCTGGTCACCTTGTAGTTTGGGAACTGCATTCTGGGAAGAGATGTTGAGCAAGCTAGAGGAAGGAAAAACAGGCTGATTGACCCTGAGGCCTTTCTTCTCACTTCCTGAGCCCCAGGCTCTGCAGCAGTATCAGTGTCCCTCTGTCTCATGTCCCTGACCCCTGGGCTTCAGCACGATCTCCTCCCCTTCCCCAGTTCCTGATGACCAGGCTCTGGCCCTGCAGGTTTCCGCTTGCTCTTGCAGCCCAAGGTTCTAACTGGGGAGCCTCTAACCTTTCCTACCCCTCCTCTTTGGGGCCCAGGCCTCTGATGGCATACCAGGCTCTCTTGGTACCTGATGTGGTCTCTGTTGGTGGTGAAGACACTAGCTGAATCTGTCAGGACCCCCAACAGCTTCAGGAGCTGGGTGATAGTCCTGAAAGAATCGCAAGGGCTCTGGTGGCAGGTAGAGAAGGAGGGTGTCTATGTCTTCAAAAGGTTTCAGCTCCTGGCTTGGGGCCCTCCCTGCTCCTCCCAGCACTCTACCAGATGTGGTGATTGTATGGATCGAGTGCTGCAAAAGATCCGGGTGAGAGCTCAGAACCCTAGGTTCTGGTCGCAGCTTAAAAGCCATGATACCTTAAAGCAGACCACTGTTCTCTTTGAACCCATAGCCAACAACAACAACAAATGGAGGGGGTATTAAGAGCAATCTCTGGATACCCAGTGCTTAGGGTCCCTGTAAGAACTAGTGAAAGTACTTACAAGCATTCGGGGCTGTTATCTCTGGAGAAGGAAGACTGCATGGCCTTCCTTTGGGAGTCCACTCCTGTATTCCCAGGGACCCTCAGAAAGATAGGTTGAGTGGATTTTTGCAAGCTGGGCAAAGTAGAGGGGACTGGAAAGGATTGCTTATGGGGTAATTCCTGCCATGGGGGAGCGCGGGGGGGGGGGAGAGGAAGCTGGGCAGGTTGTGTGTTGGGGGAGGATCCTCTGGGCAGGAAGGCTTGGAATAGAATCTCAGCAACGCCTGGTATTTCCCAGCCTTCGGCCCCCTCCCCCACTGCCTCTGGGGCCCACCCCACATTCCTTTCCCAGAGGAAACAGGGGAGGGAACAGGCTCCCCAGGCCTTCAGAATCATCTGTTCAAGCTATGTACACCTCTGAGGCCCTCCTGGGCACACTCTTCCCAGTGGAGGCAGCAGAGTCAAGGGAGGGAGGACTGAAAGGGGCCTTACCTTCTCTGCCCGACCTTGCTGCCCATGCCAGGTTGGGAGTTCACGTTGGAGATGGCTGGTCCTTTTCAAGGTCTGAGACAGGAACCCCAGGCCACATCTCTACTTCCCTCCCTGCCGACCCCAGGATCCTCTGAAGCTTTGATCCCAGGCAGACTACCTGTTGACCCTGGACTTGAAGCCTGAGGAAAGGCAGTTAAGCAGCTAGGACTTACTCACTGCTTGCTGGGAGACATCCTAGCAGCCTCTGCCTTCCCCTCAGTGTTCCCCACTCCTTACTGAGCAAAACTTACCAATACTTCTAGCCAGCCATGAGGTCTATGAGGACTTTGGAGTTGGGATACCAAAGAGGGGCAAGGCAGGATTAGTCAGAGCCAGAGTTCTTGGTTTCGTAAGGACTGGAGGGGAGAGGGGACAGTGGAGGTACAGAGACCCAGCCCCCTGTCCCTGACTCAGCCGTGGCAGCCTTGCTCTTCCCGTGGGGCTTCCGCAGGGTGGGGGTGGGGGTCCAGCTCTTGGACAGGGGGCCCACAAGCAGCAAACAGGAAACAGGAGAACAAAACCGCTCCCTGGCTGACACAGGCTGCCTGGGCCTCACCCTGGCCCTCACCCTTCCTCCTCTCTCTCTTCCCTCCCTTGATCCTGCCCACCCCCAGGGCCCAGCCTCTTCCCCTGGATCTGGGGACAAGCTCCAAAGCTGGAGTGTGGGGCTGTGGCGTTTGGTGTCTCACTGCCACCACGATGAGCTGTTGGGCCTTAGTTTACCTCACTACAAACTTGGGCCATGGCTGTAGCAACAAGCACACTGTGAACAGTCAGTGGTTTAGGAGTGGGGCCATCACAAAGCTTGGAGCTGTTAGCTTGGCAGAGGCCCCCTCTGGGTGTATCTGTGTGGGTGGTCAGAGTAGGTACAGTAGTCTGTGCTGGTGGTGAGAGACCTGCAGGGGGTACCTGACATCACTCTGTGGGGAGTTTGTGGGTGTTTATAGGAATCTGTAGGGGTCTCTGGGTGCTTGAAAGTGTGTCTTTGGGAGATAGATGGGCTGTATATTCACAGGAGTGTGTGTGTGTGTGTGTGAGAGTGTGAGTGTGTGTGTGTGTGTGAGTGTGTGTGTGAGTGTGTGAGTGTGTGTGTGTGAGTGTGTGTGTGTGAGTGAGTGTGTGTGTGTGTGCAGGCGCGGGCCGGTGGGGAGGCCAGGCTCAGGGGCCGCCCCGGAGGGGGAGGCGTCTGCCCGATGCAACTGCCTGGGCTGTCCCCGTCCCAGTGCCTTCAGTGGGGCGGCGCAGGAGGCGCGGCGCTGCTCCCGCCGTCCTGCCTCCGTCTGCTCGAGCCGTTCGTCCCCTCGGGGCGCCTGGGCCCCGGGCCCGCGGCTCCGGGGGGCGGGCGGGGACCCTCGGGGTCCACCTGCTGCCGGTGGGGTCAAGGACGCCTCCCGCCGCGCGCCGAGCAGTGGCCCCGGGCCCCGGTGCGGGGCGCCTCGCTCCCGAAGCCAGGCCGGGGGCGCCCCGGGGCCGGGGCGGTGGTCGCGCCCGGAGGCCCCCGCCGGCTGCGGCGCTGGTGGGCAGTGCCGTGTGGCGCGTGGAGCGCGCGGGGACCGGGGGCTGGCGTTGGGAGCGCGCCGTTGGCGTGGACTGCAGCGCCCCGGAGCCACGCTGCGTCTGGTTGCCCTACCTCAGCCACAGCGACCGCTGGGCGCCCGGGCTGCACCGTGCCAGGGTGAGCCACACGGGACTGGTGGGGGTGCAGCAAGTGTCGGCCGGGGCTGGGGGCGCCCAGGTCACCAACTTCCTGAGACTTTCGAGCTCTGTGCGCCTGGCATCTCAGGACATTTGTCCTGGCATGGGGAGTGAACGCGGAGGCTGAGATGAGGGTGAGGGTGGCAGGGTTGGTGGCTTGGCACTTTCCTCCGGGTGCTGAAGAATAACTGCCACTCCCACCCCTCCCCAGTCTGGGTGGTGGCTCTCCTTGGGGTTCAGGCTTCTTGGTGTGGAGGGATGGAAGGGACTGCAGGAAGAGACCAGGCGTCTAGGAACCTTGAAGGGTTTAGACTGGCAGGAACAGGAGCCAGAGCTGGGCACCGATACCACTAACCTGAGCAGTGGGTACCACTGTACCCTTCCGGAATAGGACCTGGATTTAGGGGCCCACAAGGGCTTAGTGGGCAAAGGAGGCTAAGGTGGCAGAATGAGCTCTCAAAGGTAGTGAGTGATCTCGGGAGCCCCAGGGCTGGCTCTGATGTCCGGGATCTACCAGGCTGGTAGGCATGAGTCACTGGGCTCCATGCCCAGCTCAAATGCTGTACTCTCTGTAATGACCTCTTTATGCTCCTAGGGGGAGGAGCAGGACTCCTGGGTTCTAGTTTCTGGTATCCCCAACATGCAGTATACCCACTTCTGTCTACGGGCCTGTTCTCCTCTCACACCAGTTCCTAGTTGTGGCTGTCTCTTTCCTGGCTTGCCGGTGAGAATGCACATAGATCTGGCCCGGGAAAGTTTAATTAGCAGTGTTCCTGGTCCCTCCTGATCGTTTCCTTGTCTTTTCTTATATCAGAGAAAAGCAGAGCTTCCCAGTCTAATCACATTTCTGTTCTCTAGTTTTGTGCCTGTCACCTCCCTTTCCCTCCAGACAAGAATAAGACTCAGGGTTGTACCAGGTCAGAGGGGAGGAGAGAAAACCTACATGTATAACAGCCTGAAGGCCCCAGGTGAAGGCAGAGGAAGAACTTTGCACGGAGGGAATGGAAACAGCTGGGTAGTAGGAGATTACTGATGTTCTCCGGAGCCTAGTTTGAAGGGATAAGGGAAGAGAACCTGGAAGAAGGAACAAATGAAGGGAAGAGCAGAGATAAGGCAGGGGGCATAAGTAGATTTAGGAGGGGGTGGACCTGCTGAAGGAAGGCTGGCCCGCTGTCCTGGATTATTAGGTAGGTCTCCTCAGGGAGTGGCACCCCCAGATAGCTGGCAGCTCCAGGCAGGATATGGGGGGAGGGGGCGTGTGGGAACCTGTCCCAGCCACTTCTCAGCACTGGGGCAGCTGTGGCTTAAACCTTAATCCAGGACACCAAAACAATGAGCCCTGCAAACAGCCTCAGCTCAGAGCCCTGGTGTGTATGACAGGGGTGATGGGGGTGGGGTAGGGCAGGGGAGGCAGCCCACGCTAGAGAGGAGCAGGAGCTTCTACAGGAAGACCAGTGTGTTTGGGGAGGTAGGGCTGAGGGTGGGGGGAGTCCCTAGGTCCTCTTCTCTTCTTGATCAGTTCCTTGCCAGGTCAGCAGAGATAGGAAAGCCAGGGTATTTCAGACCTCAGCAGAATTTCCAGGGAATGTTCTCTGGGTTCCCTCGACCCCCATGGGATGTAGCTGTAAGTGGGAAGAGCAGAGGGACACCACTCGATTTCCAGCCTGATGCTGGAATCCCTGCTAAGGCTTCCCAGACTAGGAGCACTCCAGTTTTGGACCCTTCTAGGGATGCGAGCTTCCAACCTCATTGCTGTTTTTTTCCACCCTGTGTATGATGAGATCTCTCTTCCCTGGAGCTTCCCTTAGCCTCCCGGTGTCTTTCTCCTAGGTCTGTCCTCTAGTATTATTACCAGCAAGCCTGTTGCCTCTGTCCCGTTTTTCTTTCATCTTCTGGGATTTGGGGATCTAGCCTCTCCTCTAAGCATGTTCCACTGGAACTCATCCTCCTAGCCCATGCACAAACCCCTAGCAAAGGTCCTGGCTGGCTAGCTGGACTATGCTAGACGTGGACTTCTCAGCATCCATGCATTAGAATACTGGAGTCTTCCTGTTTCCTCCAGCCACTAGAATAATTTAGATTGATATGGCAGCTCCTTAGCCCAGATCTGGCAGGCTTCTTCCCCTGGTCCCTAGCCTTCTACCACTTGAGCCACAGCACAGCTTCCAGCATTTTTCTATGTATGTGGTCCTAAGGAATCAAACCTGGGTCTTCATGCATGTTAGGGAAGCACTCTACCACTAGGCCACACTCCTGGCCTCTGTGTACTTTTCTCTACAGCTGCAGGCTCAGGCTGAGCTGAGCAACCAGGCATGGTGACCTGTCCAGGGCTTGTGAGCTTGTGTGGGTTAGAAAGTGTCTGCCCCTTGATGGTTTGGATTAGAGGCATCAGTTCTCTCAGGCTGCCCCTGGGGGGTTGGAAGGTTTGTAGAGTCCTTAAGAGAAGGAGGCCTCCCAGATTTGCCTGTGGCCACCTCTCCCATTCCCCCCAGCACTCCAGAGATGCCTCCTGCCCTCCCCCACCTAATTGCTTTCCCTCCACTCCTATCTTCTCCTATCTCTTGCCCTTTTCTGCATAGCCTCTCTGACACTTTCCTGTCACCTGCCATTCTTGGTGTCTAAGAAGACCTAAAAGCAGACTTTTCTTAGGCACTGATTGTCTTCTTTTGCCTTCTGTGTGACCCCCTTAACCTTGTTTTCAGATATCCCTTGCCATGTCATCTAGAGAAATCTCAAGTTTTCCTGCAGGCAGGTGGGAGAGAGGGCAAAAGGTCCCCCACACTCCCTTTCCTGTGAACCATTTAGGCCTCTGGGCTGAGCTGGGCTCTGGGACCTCAGGAAGTCTTCTCAGTTATTTGTGTCTAGTCTGCTCCTTCATAGCTCTTGGTCTCAGGTGTGTTCCTACTGCTGTTCCTGAAGGATGTGTGTTCAAGTCTGTGTACAGATGTGTGTATGTGCACGTGTATGCCAGACTGGGTATGTGCAACTGTTTGCCATGTTAACATGTCTGTCTGCATAAGTGTGCATGTGTTTACTCATCCATGCACATGTTTGCATGTGTGCCTGTCTGTGGCATGTTCCATCTCGGTATGTGTGTGTACACATGTCTGTATCTGTCTATGGATGTGCTCAGTCAGCAAAACTCAGTGCCCAGTGCATAGTAGCTGTATAGTGAATATTGAATGAATGCCTGGCTTGCAGCAAGTTCTTCAAAGGATTCTGGAGGGGTCTGAAAGGAAAACAAGGAAAGAAAAAGCTGGTAGGCTGATAAGGATGGGGAGGAAGGAACTGGAAGTCCAGGGCAGATTAGGGTGCCTGGCTTTCTGGAGTCACAGACCCCTGGTAATCCCTTTCAGGTCCTGGCAGCAGGAATTGTGAGTGATGGTAACACAGCACTTACCCTATATCCCTGTATTCTGCAGCTGCCACTGGGCCCAAGAGATGGCTTCCCTCCTGGGCACCTCCTCCCCTGGCAGGGGCCAAGGACACTGCTGCTGCACAAAAGTCTCCAGGATGGCTTTGGTTTCACCCTGCGCCACTTCATCGTGTACCCACCTGAGTCGGCTGTGCACTGCAGCGTGAAGGTACACCCAGCTCACCTTCCTCAGTGGAGGAAGCTTGGTTTGGGGGGTAGGGGAAATGTAACTCCTTTTTGCTAGAACCTTCTCAGAGAAACAGTCCTTCCCAGGGCCCTGCCTGACTTTTGCCGCAGCCTAAAAGGAAGGCTTCAAGGAGGTGGAGCTAGTGGGGCTGGAACGTTGGGCCATGAGACCATAAACAAACCCCCTCACTATTCTGGAGGAGCAAAGTGATGGTTGGCTGAGGACAGTGGATCCAGAGGTGGGAACTCAGGAGGCCGTACACCACATTTGGTCTCTAGAAAGGGAACTCCCATCCTGGAAAAGAAAGATGGAGTTCCTGGGACTCCTTATTCCCTGGAGGCCTTTAAGCGGGGTCTGCCCTCCTGGCCCCTAGCCTGAGAGATCAGTGTGCTTCTGAGGCACTCCCAGCGTGCCCCATGCTTGTTATGCTGGCCACAGTTCTGTGTGCTGGAAAGAGCACCAGGATGGGGTAAAAGAGCCCTGGGCTGCCCTCCTTATACCACAGCTAACTCCCTGAGGACTGAGGACCCTTCCATCCCTTTCTGGTTCCCTTTCTGCTATAGCTTAAGGGAAGTTTTCAGCCTCATATGAACATCAAGTTCTCCAGTGTCAGGAAATCAGGGTTCCTCAGCCCAATCCAACATTGCAGGCTGAGGGTAGGGGTCCCCAAGGGAAGAGGAGGAGTATGGGAAGAAGATAGATGGTTGCTAGGGCTCCCTGTGAGGGCTATGCCCTCTCCTCCACATATCTTCTACAAAAGCTGATTTATATTGGAGTCAGTGAAGCCCCTCTTCCCTTCCCCCAGACTGTGATGATAACCCAAGGGACCCTGGCCCCACCCTACCAGAGAACCTGGATGTCCCATGTCACTGTGTCTGTGTGCTTGCGTGTCTCCTAAGCTGGGCTTGGACATGCACATGTGTATCTATATGTATGCAGGTTATCTGCAAATTTATGTCACATGTATATGTCACTACAGCTCTCCTGGATGTGTCTGAATCAGAGGCACCCACAATGACTGTTGTCATTGGCTGCAGCTGTGCTTAGAACCAAAGTGAGGGCTGATAGCATTGCCTGCCCCTGGATGCCCCAGGATATAGTCTCCTGAAACCCAGTCCTTCCACCTCTCCTTCCCCAGAATGCTCCTTCTCCCTGACCCCATCCATCTTCTCTCTGGGGACCCTGCCAAAGGAGATGGTTGCAGAAACTGCTTGCAATGGTCTAGGGTGGTGAGCTTTCTCTCCCATGGGCACTGGCAAAGTCTGGGGCAGGGCAAGTCAGGAGTGGTTCCATTCCAATTCCAAAACCTGCCCAGGATTGGGAGGGGCTCTTGGCCTAGAGGCAGGCAGAGGCCCAGTTCTGCAGCCTCGGAGCCTTCAGGGAACTGAGCCGTCCTAATGCATCTATCTGCCTCTGCCACCCGCTCTCCCTGCTGTCAGCTCCTATCAGGAGGCACACACCACACACAGAAGACAGGGCAGAGGGTCTGGGTTCCAGCAGCATCTGTCAGCTTTCCTTGCTCCACTCTGGTCTGACTAGGTTGGTAGTAAATCTTGGGATCCAGACTTTGGCTCTCTACCCCTGAGCTTTGGATAAGGCATGCTTATCCTCTGTAAAATGCATGTCCCTGTGGAGAGGGCTAGGCAAGATAACACTGAAGCTCTGAAATGCTGGGTCCTGCTGGCTTGGCTGTCTTTGACCACCTTCTGCCTCCTCTACTTCAGCAGAATGATCTCTAGAGCCTCCTACAAGGTCTTGTGGCTCTCTAAATCTAGCTACGAGGATCCTGACCCCTGACTGGTGTCTACTCTCTCCTTGGCTCCTCTCCTCCCAAACCTGACCTCTGTCACTTGTTGGTACTGATCTTTGGCTTCAGCTCAGAAGCATCAAGCCCTATGCACTTTTTTCTGCACAGAGCAGCTGACACCCCTCCCCCTCCCCAGAGTGCCTGCGCCAGCCAATCTCACACGTGCCTTACGGTCCCCTCCTCCAGGACTGCTAATCAGCCCTTCCTGTCCCCTTCTGAGATAGCACTGTGCACCCTTGTCTGACTGCTTATCTGTGTCTGCCTTAGTCTTCTGTGTGTGAGGAGAGTGTGGAACCTTCCCCTTTTCCTGGGAGCACCCCAAGGGAAGGAGGGGTGGGTCCCTGGTAGATTGGGGGTTCCAACGTGGCTGGTGATGCTAAAATGGTGGGATTGGCATGTGTGAGGGGTGGGGAACGCATGTTGATGGGGAATGTGGCCTGGGGTTCTGACAGTCCTGTCACTCCCTGCAGGCAGGCTGGAAGGAGATAAGGGGTGGTGGGAGTTTGGAGGGGCCTCGCAGGCCCTAGAGAGGTTGGAGTTGGGCCTCCCAAAGCTGTAGATGCTGCTGAGGGCAGGACCTGGAACCACACCCACCTTTCTGTTCTCCCGCAGGAGGAAGAGAATGGAGGCAGAGCCAGGGGCCCCGGAGGAGGTAAGGGTGGATGGGGGAGGTAAGGGTGGATGGAGCCGGCAGTGCCTCCAGGGGTTAGGGGGGCGTGGTGGTGGCTGCACACTCTGGCTTCCAGCTCTCCACTCAGCCCGACTTTCTGCTCCTGTCTTTCTTCCCTCTGTGTCCTGGTCTAGCTCACTCTGGGTTTTCCTCCTCCCTCTCTGTCCTCATGTTTATCTCCTTGAAGGCTCTGTTCCTTGCACAAATGGGTATCTCTTTGACACTTGTGGTCCATGGCCTCCCTCCAGTTTCTCTCTGCCCAAGGCTGCAGGGCTTGGGGAACAGTGGCGGGATGCTCTGAGGAAAGGTTCTCTGATGGATAAAGGTTCTCCTGATGGAAATAGGTGGGCCCTGAGGTCTTTTAAGATGCAAACTTAACTCCCCTGGCTGTCAGCTTTGCTATCCCAAGGGCCTGCTGGAGCACTTGAATCCGAACTCCTAAATGGGCAGCCTTCTTGCCCCTGACCTCTTGAGTCCCAGTACCACAAGCTGTGTTGCAGGTGGGGAGACCACTCTCTTGAGGACAGGAGAGATGTAGATAGTTGGGGTGTAATGGGATTCATGCCCCTCCCAGGGTGCTCGGGGCTGTTTGTGAAGCCCTTCCCCTACCTTGGACCTTGGAGAAGGGAGCATGTGGGGTTGTGAGGGTCCGGTGCCTCTGGGTCTGTGCTGCAGACATTTCTTTGGATGTGTGTGTCTCCCCTGCCTGGTGTCTTGAGGACTTGATATGGCCTCTTGGTCTTGTGGCTAGTGTCAGTGACTCTGTTTCCTCAGTAGACAGAGAGGGAAGGGACTGCGTATACATGTCCTATTTAGCTTGGTTTCTGGCACATTCATTGACATACTTCTTTCTGTGTCCAGGAAGGTAGTCTTTTTCCCAGGTATGGCCTCTTATCTGGCTCTGTGGTTCTGTTCCCTGTGCCCCAGTGTGGGTGTGTGGCTATGTGTGATTGTGTCTTTTGATAGTGTGATCATCCTGCATGAGAGAGAGAGAGAGACGGGGAGAGAGAGAGAGAGAGAGGGGGAGGGAGGGAGGGAGAGAGGGAGGGAGGGAGGGAGAGAGAGAGAGAGAGAGAGAGAGAGAGAGAGAGAGAGAGAGAGAGGGAGGGAGAGGGAGAGAGTATAGCTGGGTTGATGGGTGTGGCTGACCTTTCGCAGTAGCTACCCCAGCTAACCTGGCTGTCACCACCAGGACCCTCCCCCCGGCACCGTCTGGAGCCCATGGACACCATCTTTGTCAAGAATGTGAAAGAGGGTGGCCCTGCCCATAGGGCAGGGCTTCGCACAGGTGAGTTGTCCCAGTTACCTTGTTTACTGCACATATACCCCCCCATCCCTACCTTCAAGATAAGATGGAAAAAAATATAGATAGATAGATAGATAGATAGATAGATAGATAGATAGATTTAGTCAGTTGTGGGGTCTGAACTAGGGGTCTGGACCTGGATGTTGTCCTTGAGCTCTTTCATTCAACACTAGCACCCTACCACTTTGAGCCACAGCTCTACTTCTGGTTTTCTGGTGATTTATTGGAGTAAAGGGGCTCCCGGACTTTCCAGCCTGGGCTGGCTTTGAACCTGGATCTTAAGCTCTCAGCCTCCTGAGTAGCTAGGATTATAGGTGTGAGCCACCACGCCCAGCCTAGGATGGAATTCTTGAATCCTGGTGTCACTACTACCTGGCACAGGGATACCCATAGAAGCTGTAGACCCCCCCTTGGCCTCTCACATGTAGGCCCTGCCATCTGTCCCTAGGAGACCGGCTGGTGAAAGTGAATGGGGAAAGTGTCGTTGGGAAAACCTACTCGCAGGTCATAGCTCTCATCCAGAACAGGTGAGCTCCCCCTGCCTCCCTCCTCCTCCCAGAGCTTCCAGTCCACCCCACACCCTTGATCCTGGGTCCCCTCAGCCTGGCTCAACCTTCTTCCTGTATTTGCAGTGATGACACACTGGAACTCTCCATCATGCCCAAGGACGAGGACATCCTCCAGTTGGTGAGTTCAGCCTTGCACCCAGGCGTAGCAGAAGCCCCTCTCTCCTGCATGGGCCTTTGTGGGGGACAGAGAAGGAAGCACAGAACTGATATTGCCCAACATGGGCTGCCAGGCCCATCCCTGGGCTGGGGCTGATGGTTGCTTCATTCAGGGCTGTTCTGCGCTCTGTGCTTCGGCAGGCAGGATTCCTGCCAGGAGATCTGGAAGGAGAGTGGCCCAGCGGGCCCTGCCAGACTGGCATGTTCTTGTTGCTTTTGTGAAAAATGTCTGCTTCCTGTACCCCCCCAACTCATCTTTGACCTTAAGGACTGTCTCTGGAGGTGCATACATGCATACACATCAAATATGTTATCCTTCCCCCCCTCCACCCCCGCAGGCCCTTCTGCACTCCACTTCCTGGAGGCTACTCAGTAAAACACCAGATACCCAACCCATAGAACTCCCTTCACATGGTACACCACTCACCACAGTGTGCCATATCATGTGTACCACATCAGACCTAAGCTATAAGACAGGTGACCTCCTCAGTACCACCATAGTCTCTCCTCAGAATGCCACTGCACGCTACCAAATCCCTGCCCTCAAACAGCACGACGGCATAGCCTGCTCACCAGCAGCAACATTTCCCCCAGTGCCCACCCCAAAATCTATCACAACTCCATACCACTGGGACACAAACACCCATTGATGTGCCCCCACCCCACTCCCGTCCCAAACACTGGAGTGTGCTCCGGCCCAGCTCAGGCCCCGTTTCAGCAAGGTCGTCACAGGATCTGGTTTATACACCAACCCCAGCTCACTTAGGTGGACCATGGAATGTGTAGATCAAGAACATAACCCACAGAGGCTATCTGAGGCACCCCCAGAGCCCTGTGCCAGAGCTCAGGCCACTTCCCTGCTCACTACCCATTTCCCTGGCCTCATTGGCTCCCAGCCAGATGTCAGCTTGCTTGGCCCTGAGGTCACTGTCCAGCCAGGGACGGCTGAGGGCCAAGCCCCAGAGGCCTGGGAGCTGCCGTGCTGGCTTAGGCCCTGGATGTTCTCTCCTAATCACTGGAATCATGGGCCACACTTGGCACCGTGCCCCTCTGGGAACCTCCATCCCCAACCTCAATTGTCCCCTTGCTCTTCCTGGGAATAGGAAGGGAAAAAAGGGGACTTAGAGAAGTGGGTAGCTCATCTCAAACCTCAACGGCTCTGAGTGTACACCTCCCCTGTGGAGAAACCAGTTATGAGGGGGAGACAGGGTGGAGCCCAGAGTCCCCGCCCTTGTCCCCCTTTCCCTAGCTTTTTCCAGCTGATAGGGACAAGAAGGCAGAAAAGGCAGTCACTTTGAGTTCTGTTGCCCAGCCAGAGTGGATGGGCAGCCCCAGATGTCAGCATCTGGGGGCCTCTAAAACCCTCCACTCCCCATCTCTGAGCAGCCAGAGGGTGGGGCCCAGGCATTCCTGTGGTTGGGAGCCAAAGCTGGAGGCCAATCGGATGGCAGTAGCTGCTGACGCCACCACCGACGCAGTGAGGCCTCTCCACACCCATCCTCCCTCCTCCTCCCGCCAGCCAGCCTAGAGAGGGGGCGAGGGGGAGTCGCAGGGAGGACCTCGTGAGGGACCCAAGGCCAGCCGGGGCGACGCCGTGGGAGGGGCAAGCCCAGACTGGGAGGGGGGCAGCCGGTCAGTTGGAGGTGGGGGCTTGGAGGTGGGAGGGATGGTGCCGCCGCCACCGTGATTCAGGGAGCTCCAGGAGCCAGCAGGATGGCAGGAGGGAGAGGTATGTGTGTCCCGGCCCCAGCGGCCGGCCTGCCTGTATCTGTGTGCCCTGCTGGAGGGGCTGAGTATGGGGGTGTGGTTAGCTCATCACATGATGTTTGTGCCTGGGGCTGGAGGAGTAGTTATTTGTGTGTGTGTCTCATTGTGTTTGCTCTGTGTGTGTGTGTGTGTGTGTGTGTGTGTGTGTGTGTCTTCCTTCGTCAGGTCAGTATGTATCTTCCGTGGCTCCAGTGGTGTGGTGTATGTGTGTATTTGGGCTCCTCCTTCCTCCGCCCTTTGATAATTTACCCTGAAACAGTGTCTCCCCTTCTCCTCCCCACCCTATAGCTCATCCAGTGCCCAGCTGGGCCAGGCCACAGGCCGCTGTCCCTAGGGGCTGCCTCCTTTTTTGGCTGGGCTTGGCACAGGCCCTGTCACTCCTCAGCAATGCAGCGTCAGCCTCAGCAGCCAGTGCCAAATTCCAGGCCCAAGGGTGGCAGAAGGTGGCCAAGGCCCCTCAGCCGTCTTGCTCCTCCTCCAAGTTGGCCTCTCAAGATTCAGGGCTGGCTACTTCCTCTCCCCTCCATTCAGAAGCCAGGCTACAGCTCCCCATCCCAGCCTCTCTCTCCCAGCTTCTGCCCAGTCCCAGCCCACCCCATCCTGGACACGCCCCTCGACTGCCTTTCTTCCCTGTCCTCTGCCACCTAGCCTGGGCTCTGCAGGAGTTTTCTAGCTCTACTCCAGGGCTGCGGGCATCTTTGGACTTCAGAGACCAGGGATACAGCATAGGCCAGGATTAGGGGAGGACCCCAGGAAACATATAGAAATGTTTGTGGCTAAAGCCACCCTCCAGCCACCCCAAGTCTTGAGCCTGTGTGTGGGTATGTAAAGCTGCTTCTTTGTCTTCCCCTGGACTCTCTGGAACCTACCCTGCCACTCTCCACTGCTAGGACCTGCCCGTTTAGTCCTAGGGGTGTCTGAATAGCTTTGCCCCACGGTTTCTGCTGGGCTCTGCTCACTTCCCTCTGTGTCTCCGGCCAGGCTTACTCCCAGGATGCCTACCTGAAGGGGAACGAGCCATATTCTGGAGAGGCACACAGCATCCCAGAGCCACCCCCACTCTGCTATCCCCGAAAGACTTACGCACCACCAGCCCGGGTCTCCGCCTGGGCCACTATGGTGCCTGAGCCCGTCTCAGCTCTGCCCAGTGACCCTCGGAGTCCTGCTACCTGGAGTGACCCAGGACCCCGTGTCCTACCTGCTACCCGTGCCCATCTGGACAACTCTTCCTTGGGGATGAGCCACTCCCGCCCCAGCCCTGGTGCCTTCCCCCACCTCTCCTCTGAGCCGCGGACCCCCCGTGCCTTCCCAGAGCCTGGCAGCCGGGTGCTCCCCAGCAGACTGGAGTGCCAGCAGGCCTTGTCACACTGGCTGTCCAACCAGGTACCCCGCAGGTTGGGGGAAAGACGGTGCCCAGCCATGCCACCCCGGGCCCGCAGTGCCTCCCAGGACCGGCTAGAGGATGTAACTGCCCACCATCCATGGCCCTGCTCCACCTCCCAGGATGCCTTGAGCCAGCTAGGTCAGGAGGGCTGGCACCGAGCTCGCTCAGACGATTACCTGAGCCGGGCAACCCGCTCTGCCGAAGCACTGGGGCCAGGAACACTGGTGTCACCTCGCCTTGAGCGCTGTGGCTGGGCTTCTCAGCGTCCATCTGCACGCACCTCTGCCTGTCCACCTCGGGACCTGCCTGGATCCCAGGCCCCAGCCCCAAGTGGCCTACAGGGCTTGGATGACATTGGTTATATCGGGTACCGGAGCTACAGCCCATCATTCCAGCGACGGACTGGCCTCCTGCACGCACTGTCTTTCCGGGACTCTCCCTTTGGGGGGCTACCCACCTTCAACTTGGCTCAGTCCCCTGCATCATTCCCACCAGAGGCCTCCGAACCATCCAGAGTTGTCAGGCCCGAACCCAGCACCCAGGCCACGGAACCTCCTGGCGAGGACCGCCGCGATGAGGTGGTCCTGAGGCAGAAGCCACCAACTGGCCGCAAGGTTCAGCTGACCCCGGCAAGACAGATGAACCTAGGCTTTAGTGATGAATCCTCAGAGCCAGAGGCCAGTGGGCGAGGAGAACGCCTGGGCAAGAAGGTGGCTCCTTTGACCAATACCGAAGACTCTCTGGCTTCCATTCCCTTCATTGGTGAGTAATGGCACAGGTGGTTGTCTTGGGAGACTGGTTGTGCCCTGTTATCCCACCCATCTGCCCACCATGCACATGATTCTGGGCTGGATGCTGACAGAGTCATCTTGTTTCTCTGTCTGTCAGCCTGCTCACCCATCCATCCATCCACGCATTCTTCTGTCATCTTTTCTAAGTCATTCATCTGTTGAGCTATCGTTCTATCAGTTTTCTTTCCTCCCTCCTCCTGCTCCTGCTCCTCCTCCTCTTCCTCTTCCTCCTCCTCCTCCTTTTGTGTGTGTGTGTGTGTGTGTGTGTGTGTGTGTGTGTTGGTCCTGGGGCTTGAACTTAGGGCCTGGGTGCTGTTCCTGAGCTTATTTTGCTCGAGGCTAACACTTTACCACTTGAGCCATTGAGCCACAGCTTTCTGGCTTTTTTTTAAAGTTAGTTTGGAGATAAAAGCCTCACAGACTTTCTTGCCTGGGCTGGCTTTGAACTGTGATCCTCAGATCCCAGTTTCCTGAGTATTTAGAATTACAGGCATGAACTCCTGGCACCCGCCTTTCTTCCCTCCTTTAGTTCATTCATCCATTTGTTCCTTCCTTCCATTCATTCATTCATTCACCACTCTTTTATTCTTTCTTCCATTCTTTCTTCTCTCCTTCCTTTGTGTTTTTTTTTCCCCCTCTTTGTTCTTTCCATCTTCTCTCCATATTTTCCAAGAAATATTCTTGTCGACAGGCTGACTGGGCAGTCCAGGGGGATAGTAAGACAGAATAAGCTGATGGTGTGGGAGTGGTACAGGGAGTTCCAGGACAGAGAAGGATTGTGTGGTTCCAATTGGGCGTGGCAGCCATGGAGAGAATCTTGGGAAAAGGACGTTTTGGCTGAGAGTTGGGGGATGAGAAGGTTGTAGGGGAAGAATGTTCAGGGAGGGCCTGGACTATGCAAAGACCTTGCAGTGGGAGATGCAGGATGCTCTTCCAAGTCGCCAGGGCCCTTTCTGTCTACAGTGGCCACAAGTTGCTAGGACCTTGAACTTTGCTTTAAGAGTAGAGGGGGCTGTAAGGAAAGTCCATAGGTTGGATGGTGAATAAAGAGGAGACAAGGAGGCAGAGAGGCCAGGATGATTCTGTTTTCTGGCCTCATTAGAGAGCAGTGTCTCATCCCACTATGGGGGGATCAAGAGGAGGAAAAGTAAGTTTAGGGCTTAGTAGATATGAGGCAGCCATCTATGAGGGAAGAAACTGAGTTGGGTCTAGAGGGGCTCAGGAGAAAGGGATGCTAGATAATTGCACTGGGAACAGGTCCAGAGAAGATAGCTGCATTTGATCAACATAAGACGTGAGGAAGAAGTCTGTCAAGGGTAGAGAGACATTGACTGTAGCTTTCAGTCTAAGGAGGCACATCCTGCTTTAGACGTCCTTAGACTGGGGTGTTGTCTGACATTCCCTATCTGAGAGGGAGCTGCAGCCCCTACCCATGGAAGTGAAAGTCCCCAGCCGAGGGGGAAGACTACCTTTACCCTCCCAAACTGATGGGAGAATGTTGGCTCTGCCTCAAGAGCCCACTTTAAGGAGTGTGGCTCAGACCCATTCCTGGGTCCCCTCGCTGTAAGCGGGGGGGTTCTCTCCATGCTCCCTCATCTGGTGGGTACGTTGCTCTGGGCAGTGTGTGTGTTTCCAGCAGGACTTGCGCCTCAGGGCGCAAGGCCCAAGGGCTGACAGCTGGGGCAGGCCCGGCAGGGTGGCCTCCAGCCATCTTTACACCTCCCCTCGTCTGCTCCCAGATGAACCCACGAGCCCCAGCATCGACCTCCAGGCCAAACACGTCCCTGCCTCCGCAGTAGTCTCCAGTGCCATGAACTCCGCCCCTGTCCTGGGCACCAGCCCGTCCTCTCCAACCTTCACCTTCGCCCTTGGCCGCCATTACTCACAGGACTGCAGTGAGTGTCTCCCTGCCCCCCCCCCCATTCCTTCACTGTTTTGTTCCCTGGGGATCTCTATGGGGCTTTCCACTGGCCATCATCTGTTTTCTTCCAACTGGGTTTTGCTCCTCTGGGGCTTATGGAGAGAATCCCCTTGTTGCCCTGCCCAGAAGGGGAGGCTCCAGGCAGCCCGGACCTCCAATGCCACAGCTCCTGAGGCCTGCTGTGGGTGGCTTTGCAGGTAGCATCAAGACCGGTCGCCGCTCCTCCTACCTACTGGCCATAACCACAGAGCGTTCCAAGTCCTGTGATGACGGACTCAACACTTTCCGGGATGAAGGCCGGGTGCTTCGGTGAGGCCCTGTGTGAATGTGAGGTGGGGCGGCCTCCGCCATCTGGGCCAGCTGCTCCCTAGGCTGGCTTTGGCATTGGGTGGGTGACCAGAGAGTGAGGGTCTCACTGTGCTTCCCACAGCCCTCACCTTCAGCCCTTCCTCCCCAGGCGCCTGCCAAACCGCGTCCCCAGCCTGCGGATACTTCGAAGCTTCTTCACAGATGGGGTAAGCACAAGGGTGTACCTGCGCATGTGCAGGATGGGGGCAGGGAGGGCTGGGATCACAGCCGTGGGTGAGCTCCTGGGACCCCACCATGGGTGGCTCCCCCACCTCCCATCAGCCTCCTGACCCACCTTGCTTCTGAAGGCTCCATCTGCACCTTCCACCTGAGGACACTGAACCTGTCCCTCCCCTCATCTAGAAACCCCTTTCTAGAGGCCCCACCCTCAAATCACGTGGCTCACCTTTTTGCTTTTGGGTGCCAATACTGGGACTTGAACTCGGGGCCTCATACTATTACTAGACTAATTTACTCAAGGCTGGCATTCCACCACTTGAGCTTCTGATTTTTGGTAGTTCATTGGGGATAAGAGTTGTGAGATCCTCACGGTCTCAGCCTCCTCCTGAGCATCTAGAATGACAGGTGTGAGTCACCAGCACTCTGTGGGACATTTTAGGCCTGCTTTTTTTGTTTTTGTGTGGGGGTCATGGCTTGAGCTCAGAGTCTGCGCACTGTCCCAGAGCTCAGGCCCCTACCCCTGGGCCTGGGCATTGTACCTAAGCTCCTCAGCTCAAGGCTACTGCCCAGCCCTGCAGCCACAGCCCCACTTCCCATTTTCTAGTGATTAATTGGAGATAAGACTTGCAAGGTCTTTTGTGCCCTGGCTGGCTTTGAACTGTGATCTTCAGATCTCAGCCTCTTGAGTGGCTAAGATTATAGGTGTGAGCTACCACACCCAGCTATTAGGCCTGTTTTGCAACTTGTAGCTCCACCCAATGCTTTATTTCTCCCTTTGCTACTTTGTTTTGCTTGCCCACTGGCTCCCCAGCTAAAGGACAAATACATAGGCTTTCCTCTGTTTAGTTCCCTGCTAGAGCCCTGGTATCCTGCCCTGGCGGCAGGACCTCAGCAGTGGGCAAAGGATCTGAGTGTCTATGGCCTTTGCACACTCTCTCCCTCCCTCCCTCCCTCCCTCTCTCCCCCTCCCTTTTCCTTGTGGTACTGGGGATGGCACTAAAAGCTTTACACATGCTAGGTAAGCTCTCTATCACTGAGATGCACTCTATACCCCACAGCTCGTGTGTGTGTGTGTGTGTGTGTGTGTGTGTGTGTGTGTGTGTGTGTGTGTATACGCCAGTACCTAAAACTTGAACTCAAGGCCATATGCTCTTTGCTTGACTTTTTCTCTCATTGCTGGTGTTCTAACACTTAATCCATGCTTCCCCTTGCAGCTTTTTACTGGTTAATGAGAAAAACCATCTCACAGATATATCTGCCCTGGATGGCTTTCAATTGTGATCCTCACATCTCAGACTCCTGAGTGGTGGCTCAGATTTAGAGGCGTGAACATCAACCCCAACCCAGGCCTGTTTTTTTTTTAGGTCTGAGACTTGAGGACTAAGGACTTGAACTCCTCATTGGCTAGTGCTTGACCAATTGAGCCACGCCTGGAATCCCTCTTTTGAATTATTCATGGACTGCAAAAGACATCTTGATTTAAACTCTGCATATCTTGAGTTTTAACACATCCAAGATCTTGGCTTGTTTGTCACTTCCTCAGCTTACTTAACTCTCCCTGGCTGCATCCTCTCAGTGGCAGCGTCTCATTGACTCTGTCACTTCCTTTGTGGTGCTCTGGACCACACAACTCCCTGCTGCATTCACAGTCTCTGTTGTTGTTCCCACTTCCCCTATTTATTTAACTCCTTATTGACACAATTGTTTCCTTCATTCCTTTCAGGCTATAAAGTTAAAGGAGGTTCCAGATTGGCTTTTCTAGCGTGGTGAGGCCTCTGGTCTGCTGGCCCTTCCTTCTTTTTGGCTTCTCCATTACATCTTATGACCTTATCACAAATGGCCCAGAGACTCACAGCACAAGCAAGGCCCATGAGGTCACACAGCGCATGGGAGTGTGGCACAGACACAGGCCGGGACTGTGAGGCTGCCAGTGGTTCATGGGGTTCCTGCGATGCTGGTTTTGTGGGAGCCACCCTAAATTGCCCTCTGCTGTCTCCCTACAGTCTCTGGATAGCTGGGGCACCTCCGAAGATGCTGAAGCCCCCTCCAAGCGACACTCCACCTCCGACCTGTCCGATGCGACCTTCAGTGATACTAGGAGAGAAGGCTGGTTGTATTATAAACAGATCCTCACCAAGAAGGGGAAGGTAAGGTGGGCCAGGAATGAGGTGGGGGTGGAGGGAAGCTGGCTTTGGCAGAACTCTCCAGCAACTTGTACACTTACTCTGTAACCTGTGAAGCAACAAAGAACCTGCTTAGCCTGGAGCTTAGCCTGGAGCATGGATAGAGATTAGACTGGGTAGAACTTCGAAGGAAAGGAGGAATTGAAGAACTCACAGAAAGGTTTACAAGAGAGGTGGTCTTTGCTGTGGAGATGGTGGGGTCTGATTAAGTGGTCTTTGGAATCCTGACAAACCATTGCACAGTGATGGCCTCTCTGAAAATGGCCACTGGATTAAGGCAGTCACAGGAGCTGAGGCCAGCGAGAGAGCAGAGGCCAGTCTCCATCCTAAAGGCATTTGAAACCCTTGGGGTCCTTTTAGAGCACTAGCACTTCTGGGCTTAGAAAGAAGCCCAGATAGATAAGGTACTGGGTCTCACACCTGTAACCTTAGCTACTCAGGAGGTTGCTTTGAACCAGCAGCTCAGGCAGAAAAGTCCATGAGACTCTTATCTTGAATCAGCCAGCAAAAAGCTAGGCTGCAGATGTTGCTGAATTAGTAGAAAGTGAGCTCTGAACAAAATAGCCAAAGAAGAGCTCAGAGCCCTGAGTTCAAGACAACAACAATGACTACAACAACAACAAAACCTCAAAAACTGGTTATAAACTACTACAGAGGCCTGGTATCGTGAAATATGCTTGTCATTGCAGCCACTTGGAAGGCAGAGATAGGAGGCTTATATTCAGGCTAGTAGGTAAAAAGAGACCAAAAGAACTGGGTGTATGGCTCAGGTAGTAGAGTACTTCCCTAGAAAGCTCCAGACCCTGAGTTCTATCCCCAGTACCACAGAAAGAAAGAAAGAAAGAAAGAAAGAAAGAAAGAAAGAAAGAAAGAAAGAAAGAAAGAAAGAAAGGAAAGAAAGGAAGAAAGAAAGAAAGGAAGGAAGGGAGGGGGAGGGAAAAGAAAGGGATGAAAGACATGGGAGGGAGAGCAAGCAGGACCCCTAAAATAAGATGGGGAGTAGGGCGTGAACCTCAGGCAGCCGTTCCTCTACGTTCCTCTGCCGTCTTCTGTTTATCTCTAAGTCATCCAGACAAAGCCAGCAGGAAAACCTAGGTTTGACTTTTTTTTTTTTTTTTTTTTTTTGCCAGCCTGGGGCTTGAACTCAGGGCCTGAGCACTGTCCTTGAACACTTTTTGCTCAAGGCTAGCCCTCTGCCACTTGAGCCCCAGCACCACTTCTGGCTTTTTGTGTGTATGTGGTACTGAGGAATTGAACCCAGGGCTTCATGCATGCTAGGCAAGCAATGTACCACTAGGCTTCGCTCCTGGCCCTAGGTTTGACTTTTGAGGGCATGTCATATTCTTGCTCTGAGCACCTGGAACTTAACGAACGATCTGTAAGTGGGGCTGACAAGAATCCCTATTCCTCAACCTGTTGCTGGAGATGAAAAGAAATGATCGAGCTGGTGGCTTATAATCCTAGTTATTCAGGAGGCTGAAAGATGAAGAGTTTGAACACAGGAAAGTCCTTGAGACTATCTCTTAACTACAAGAGCAACAACAACAACAAAAATATATCCAGAAGTGGAGCTGTGTCTTAATTGATAGCACTAGCCTTGAACAAAAATGCTGAGGGACAGCATCTAGGCCCTGAGTTCAAGTCCCAGGACTGGCACAGAATGAAAGGATGGAATGTAGAGAGGGAGGGAGGAGGGGCAGAGGAGAAATTATCAGAGCAAACGCTTTCCCAGGCTTTTTTTTGCCTCTACACAACAAAGGGGGAATCATCTCTGAGGTCTCTCTGTGGACATCAGAAGTCCACAGGCACTTGAGCTCCTTCTAGTTTTTTGTTTGTTTGTTTGTTTGTTTGCCAGTCCAGGGGACTGGACTCAGGGCCTGAGCACACTTCTTAGGCATTCCTCAAGGCTAGCACTCTACCACTTGAGTCACAGCCCCACTTCTGGCTTTTTTTGTGTATGTGGTACCAAGGAATCGAACCCATGTCTTGGTGCTTGCTAGACAAGCACTCTACCACTAGGCCAAACTCCTGACCCCCTCAAGTTCCTTCCGTATTGGGGCAGTACTTGCCTCCAATTTTGTCTGTCTTCCCATATACTTTAAATCATTTCTAGATGACTTACAATGCCTAATACAAGGTAAATGCCAAGTAAGTAACTATTGTACTGTATTGTCTATGGGATAATGGCAAGAAAATGTATGTCCATGTTCAGTCTTTTTCCTCTGATATTTTTGGTCCATGGTTGGTTGAATCCACAGATGTGAAACCTGGTGACCCAGGGGGCTGACATGAATATTCTGATCTGAATTTCCCACCCTGTCCTTAGGGGGTTTGTGGAACCTGGGAAGAGCAGGTGTTTTAACGAAATGCACTTTGAAGCTCTTGCCCAGGCTATGTCTCAAGTTCAGGGCTCCAGGGACCTCATTAACTTCCCTAAGCCTCCCTTTCCTGATCTGTAAGATGGAACAATATTCTCCTTTTCCAAGTGCTGTGGCAGGGATGGAGTGAGGTGTGCAGTCCAGGTGGAACTGGTCCTCACCCCAATCTATGCCAAGATTCCTTGCTCAGCCTCCAATCAGGTTATAAGGCCACAGGATGAGGGAACCAGCCAGGCCTTCCTCTGGGCTCCCGATCACAGAGAAAATATGGGTTTCCCAAGAGGAACAAGTGCAACAGACTGTCAGGATAGGGGTTCAGGGGTTCCAGGGTAGGGGAAGCAGGTACCTAGAAAGCCAAGACTGGGAGAGTATAGAAAATGTTCTGGGGCTGAGCGCCGTGGCTCATGCTTGTAATCTTAGCTACTCAGGAGGCTGAGATATGAGGATCAAGGTTCAAAGTCAGCCCAGGCATAAAAGGACCTGAGATTGTTATCTCCAATTAACTCTAGAAATCAGGAAGTAAGGCTTGGCTCAAGTGTAGGGCAGTAGCCTTGAGCTGAAGAGCTCAGTGACAATGCCCAGGCCCAGACCAGGGTAGGGTGGTAGCCTTGAACTAAAGAGCTCAGGACAGTGCCCCAGGCCAAGTTGAAGCCCCATGACCAAAAAAGAAAAGAAAAGAAAAGGAAATGTTTTGGGGAGCAGGGAGTTTGGCCTAGTGATAGAGTGCTTGCCGAGCATGCATGAAGCCCTGGGTTCGATTCCTTGGTACCACATACACAGAAAAAGCCGAAAGTGGTGCTGTGGCTCAAGTGGTAGAGTGCTATCTTTGAGCTTTCTCAAGGACAGTGCCCAAGCTCAGATTTCAAGCCCCAGGACTGGGAAAAAAAAAAAAAAGGAAAGAAAGAAAGAAAAGAAGAAAAAAGAAAATTTTCTGGGCTGGATGTTGGTGTCTCATGCCTATAATTCTAGCTACTCAGGAGGCTGAGAGCTGAAGATCATGGTTCAAAGCCAGCCTAGGCAGTAAAGTTCATGAGACCTAGTTCCAATTAAGCAACCCCCGCCCCCCAAAAAAAAGGAAAAGGAAAAAGAAAAGGCAGAAGCGGTGGCTCAAATGGTAGCGTGCTAGCCTTGAGCACAAATGTCCAGGGAGAACACCCAGACCCTGACCTCAAGCCCCAGGACTAGCATAAAGAAAAGAGAAAGTTTCTAGGGAAGGCACCCTCAGAAAGGAAAGGGCGGGGGAAGCATATGAGGTGTGTGTGCGCCAGGGCCGAGATACCCGGAGCACCAGGGTAAAATGTAGAGGATCCGTGAGAGCTGCTGGTGGTCAAAGCACATGGGTCTGGACATGTGAGACCTTCCCCTTCCTGTCCACAAGCTCGTGGGGAGGGGGAGTGGAGGGAGTATGACCCAAAAGACAGGAAGAGATAGTGTTGAGACTCTTGTCCAGGTGTGGGGTAGGAGGGCACAATCAAGTTTGGGGACCAGCTGGAGCAAGATTGAGAGATTCTATGGAAAGGGTTGCTGAGGACCAAGAGGAACTAAGGAAGGTGGAGGAGGTGTGGTGGTGCCAGGCTTCCTGACTGGGGCTGAGACAGACAGATAGAGGCTGATGAGTTCTGAGCCACAGGAAGCCATGGTGTTCCTGTGGGGCTCTGTGAAATCAGAGGACCCAAGGGCATCCCCTGGGAGGGGTGTCCTAGGGACAGATGCTCTGAGGGGTGGCACTCAGGGAGGTGTACACAGGTATCCTTGGTACAGGGAGAAGGTCAGGGCCTTGGGAAGAAGTGGGGGATGAGAAGGTGAGACCAATCATAAGAGACAAAAAAAAAAAAAAAGAGCAGAGGCTTTCATCAGCGACTAGGTGGACTGGGACGGGGGCAGGAAGTTAAGTGAGTTCAGCCAAGGGAGCCACATGTGACAATGCCTTCCAGTCCGGGATCTGAGGTGTGGGGAGGTATATTCCCGGAGCTGCTGGCTCCATCCCCCAGGATGCCCTGAGAGTGGCCCTGGCCACCTGGCTTCCCTGTGTCTTGGGCAGGATAGGCACTCGTCCCTGTTTGCTCACTTACCAGCACAGAGGGAGCACAAGGAGTAGCCATTCCTTTTTTTTGTTGTTGGTTGTGAGGCTTGAACTGTGGGCTTAGGCACTGTCCCTGAACTCTTCAGCTCAAGGCTAACGCCCTACCACTTCGAACCACAGTGTGCCACTTCTAGTTTTCTGGTGGCTAACTGGAGATAAGAGTCCCTTGGGCTTTTGTTCTTGGACTGGTTTCGAACCTCAGATCTCAGCCTCTGAGTAGCTAGGATTGCAGGCGTGAGCCACCGACGCCCAGCTTGAGCATCCATTCCTTTGCTGGCCCAAACTGATGTCATTTTTGGAGCCAAGCTCTGCAGGTTAGAGGAAGGGTATCCTGAGTCTGTCTTTTGTCCTGTTCAGCAGCCTGGTGTCACTCCTCTGGCCTCCCTGCTCCCTCCCAGTCCTCAGCTTCCTTCAGACAGCGCTCACTGGACTTGAGTGTGCATGTGACATCATTTCTGCAGGAAGAGGCAGCACTGGGCCTGGTGCCACCACAAAGACTTCCAGCTGAATCCCATTTCACCAGCAGGAAGCGCCAGTGAAGGGAAAGGCCTAATGTGTCCAGGGCAGCCCAGCTGGTTTAGCCCAAAGAGTTCTCCAAGAGTCTCCAGGTCCTCTAGGACTCTCCAGAAAAGTCTAGTTGTTCTGTTGTAAGGGCTGCTGTCCATGTTCTGGGCATCGGTGTCCCATCCCAGGAGTTCTATAAAGGCCAGCAGGGCTCACTGCTCAAGATTAACCCAAAAGGAGGCCAAATGAGTACTGTGTCCGACCTGTCCCCTGTCTTTAGGGAGATGGATCCCCTGTCCTCAAGACATGTACCCTGCTCTGGGCTCTAGGCTTTGGCCTCTGGAGGAAAGAAGACAGGGTCTCTTACCATCAATAGCTGACCAGCCATTTACTGGTGAAATCTACAACCAGGATGAGATTTGTGAAACTGCCTTTAGGGGAAAATTGGCTAGAGCAGGCCAAGGTGATTATATCATTTTATCAGTGTCCTGGCTAGCTCCTCAAGAGGCTGAGATTGGGAGAATGGTATTAGAAGCCATACTGGGCAAAAAATTCTCAAGGCATAAGCTAGGCATCCATGGCTCCTCATCATTCAATTCATTAAAGTCTGGGCATCGTGGCCCATGTCTGTCACCCCAGCTACACAGCAGGTGTAGCCAGGAGGATTGTATTCTAGGTAGCTCAGGCAAAAAATGAGACCTTATTCAAAAATTAATAGGCAGTCAGGCACTGGTGGTTCACAATGGTAATTCCAGCTTTTCAAGAGTCTGAGACCTGGAAAATAGATGTTTGAAGCCAGACCCAAGAAAAACTTCTATGAGAATCCATTTCCAGTTCACCAGCAAAATGCTGGACTAGATACATGCTCAAATGGCAAAGTCGTTTATGAACATGAAGGCTGAACAAGACCTTGAGTTTAAGGCCTGCTACCAACACAAAGAAACACAATTGAAATAAGGCCTAGCAGTGTGGCTCAAGAAGTAGAACACCTGCTAGCAAACACAAAGTTCTGAGTTCACTTGGGCAGGAAATTCCGTGAAACTCTTATCTCTAGCCACAAAAGGCTGGAATTGGAGTTGTGGCCCAATGGCAGAAGACTGGCCTTAAACAAAAGGACTCGGGTTAGATGTGGTGCTGTGGCTCAAATGGTAGAGTGATAGCCTTGAGCTGAATAGCTCAGGGACAGTGCCCAGGCCCAGAGTTCAAGCCCTATGACCGACAAGAAAAAAAAGACTCGGGGACAGTGGCTAAAATAAATAAATAAATACAACTAAAATGATAATAATAATAAATAATAATAAGCCAGAGAAGCTGGGTGCTGGTGGCTCATGTCTGTAATCCTAGCTACTTAGGAGGCTGAGATGTGAAGATCATCATGGTTCAAAGCCAAGCCTGAGCAGGAAAGTCTGTGAGACTCTTACCTCCAATTAACACCAGAAAACTGGAATTGACACTATGGTTCAAAGTGGTAGAGTGCTAGCCATGAGCAAAGTTCAGGGAAAGCACCCAGGCCCCAAGTTTTAACCCCCCCTGACTGATCAAAAAAACAAAAACAAAAACCCAGAGAAGGCTTCATCCAGCTGTTAATAACCTTGGAGCTCAGATCTAAAGTGTGAGGAGGAGGCAACCACATAAAAAGTGAGAGGAGCCCAGCAAGGCAGAGGCAGAGGCAGAGGCAGGAGGATCATTTATAATCCAGGCCCTAAGACACTGCCTCAAATACCCCAGGACTAAGGACATATAGGTCAGCGACAGAACTCTTTCTGGGTTTGATTCCTGCAGCGAAAGAGGGGAGTTGGGATCCTTTCCCCCCAGAAATAGCAGCCAGTGCAAAGGTCCTGAGGAAAGGATGATTTCGGCAGTTCACTGGCAAGGCTGGTAGCTTGACAATGCAGGAAGGAGATAAATTGGGAGAGAGGACCTTGGATTTGGCTCAAGGGGGATGGGCTACCATGAGAAGATGCTGCCCAGGGAGAAAGGCACGCTCTCCTTAACCTTTAGAAAGGGCTAGCAAGGTGAGGGGACCTGGGAAGAGTTGTGCCAGTGGAGATGTGGGCAAGATGGTGGCGGCCAGGCCACAGAGCTGTGGCTTCCCGAGGAGTTAGACATCAAGGGCAAGGAAAAGGGAGGAGTCAAGGGCAACTCCCAGGTTTCAGGGTAACTGGGTGGATTGACTGAGTGCAGAGGGGGTGGGGAAGGAAAACAGGTTTGGGGTGAGAATCCTGGCCTTGCAGTGAAGCGCCTTTGGGACCCGCAGGTGGAGGCACGGAGGGAGCCGGCAGTTGAGGTTCAGGATGGGTCTGGGGGCATCTTGTGTGCCAGGGCTGTGGGAGGCAAGCAGGAAGGGGAGAGGGGGGCGGGCCCAGCTCAGGGGCCTCATCCTGAAGGGCAGGTCTTTTACCTTCAGATCTGTTTGTTGTGGGGCTCATCCAAGCATGGCGGGCGTGGGCCTTTACCACTAGTGTCTCTAGACAGATGTCCCCAAGGGGCGGGTTCTTCGGTTGAGAACTGCATCTCAGAGGATGAGCTGAGGGCAGTGCAGGAGCCAGGAGAGGAAATCTGGAACATGGCACCCCTCATGCCAGAGAGGCCCTGGGAGGGAGGGACAGAGGCAGGAAGTGGACACTAGTAGTGGTCACACGGTGGCCTCAGATGCTCCTGAGAGCTGTTTTCAAGCAGGGCGTGCAAAGTGGAGTTGGGAGGGACTGCCCGAGTGTGGGCAGCTCCTGACCAGTTTTTCCATGCAGGGCAGTGAATCTGGGGTGGGGCACGTACCAGGACCGGCTTTAAACTTTTATTTAGAGAGGGTCATGCTGGGTGGGGCCTATGCCCCCCCTTCAGAGACCCCGGGAGGTGCCGGGTGGCAGAGCTGACCCTGGGGAAGAGCAGGTTGGGAGGGGGTGTCTCCACGGCCATCCGGGGCCTGCTGTCCCTGGCCCCCCAGCCCGGGGGCCCTGGGACCAGCAGGCCTGGGACTCACCTGTGCCCCATCTCTTCCCCCACCCCGTGTCTCCCTGCAGAAAGCGGGCGGCGGCCTGCGCCAGTGGAAGCGGGTGTACGCCGCGCTGCGGGCGCGCTCGCTCTCCCTGAGCAAGGAGCGGCGGGAGCCCGGGCCGGCGGCGGCGGGGGCTGCGGCGGCCGGCGCAGGTGAGGAGGAGGCGGCGGCGCCCGTCTGCATCGGCTCCTGCCTGGTGGACATCTCCTACAGCGAGACCAAGAGGAGGCACGTGTTCCGGCTGACCACCGCTGACTTCTGTGAATATCTCTTTCAGGCTGAGGACCGGGATGACATGCTGGGCTGGATCAGAGCGATCCGGGAGAACAGCAGGGCCGAGGGCGAGGTGAGCCTGAGCCTGCGCGCCGGGCTGGGCCACGGGGCGGGGCCGGGGCGGGGCCAGGCAGGGAGGGACGGGGCCAGGTGGGGCGGGGCCAGGCAGGGCGGGGCGGGGCCAGGCAGGGCGGGGCGGGGCCAGGTGGGGCGGGGCCAGGCAGGGCGGGGCGGGGCTGCCTCTCTGAGCCTCACTCCCTCTTGTAGAAAAGGCTAGCAAGACTTCTCCTTACCACTCTCCACCTGAGTTCAGGTGTGAGAAAAAGCACATACGTGGCCTCTCCCTGAGCACCTGGCATCCCGGGGTTCAGTGGCCACCAGGAATAATAACAAGGACAGTAAGGATCGTGATTACTGCTATTGTCTGGACAGCCTGGGGCGGGCCCTGGCACACCGAGGTCAGTTTCAGGCCAGCAGAGTAGGCAGGAAAGTCTCATATGGAGCAAATTCTAAAATGAGGTGCCCTGTCCAGGCTACAGCAGGCCTGGCCCAGCCACAAGGGGCCAGCAGTGACCTTGGGAGGAGGCCAGGAAGCCTGGGCTCTGGCAGCAGGCTGAGCCAAGTGCTTTGGCAGGGATTGGATGGTAGACCTTCTGGGAGCTACAGCCACACTCCAAAGCTCTAGGCTGAATTCCTATCTCCCCTCAGCCAGCATCTGCACAAGTGTACCTTGCCCACCTGTGCACGGCCAGGTCGGGTCTTGGGGTTGAGGCTGGATGTGGTCCCAGGTCCTGCCTGGCCCCAGGGGAAGGGCACTTAGGCCCAGCCCTTGGGCCACGGCCCCTGTGCTGAGGACTGGCTGACCAGGCCCTGGCCTCCTCGGGATGGCATCTTTCCTTACTGCAGGGGCGGAAGTTCCCAGACCCCGGCTTCCGCTCTGGAGGCCTTGCTGTTGACCCACAGTAGCTGCCCTTATGTCTACCAAGATTGCAATAAGTGCTGATTGCACAGTTCTGCACCCCGACCCTGAGATTGCTCTGTTGCTAGGTGACTGAGGCTTAGAGAGGCAGAGTGGCATATCCAAGGTCACACAGCTGCCTCTGTGCTGCTCACAGACCCTGGGAATGGAAGAGAGGCCAGGGAAGGCCAGGGAAGGGCCGGGAACAAGCTGTGTGGTGGACAGGATGTGGATGCTGATAGGGCTATTCTCTTCTCTCCTGCTCCAGGACCCCGGCTGTGCCAACCAAGCTCTGATCAGCAAGAAGCTTAACGATTACCGCAAAGTGAGGTGAGGCTCAGCCTCCACAGAGCAGCCTGCCGCGGGGGCTATGGGGATTTGGGCAGCAGGGGTGATCCCAGCTCATGTCCAGCCTGGGGCAGGCATGGAGCAGCTCCAGTTCCCCACACAGGCATGGGAGATGGCCTTGGAAAGAAAGGAGGCGCCAAGGGGTGGGAAACTGGTATGGTGGCATGATAGGCCTGCAGTGTTGAAGCCTCCTCTTCTCTTCCTGTTCCTTGCAGCCATAGCTCTGGGCCCAAAGCCGATTCCTCCCCAAAGGGCTCTCGGGGTTTGGGGGGCCTCAAGTCTGAGTTCCTCAAGCAGAGCGCAGCCCGCAGCCTCAGAACTCAGGAGCAGCCGGCAGGGAGCAAAGGTAGGATGGTGGCTCTGAGACTGGGTGGGCTGTGTGTGTGTGTGTGTGTGTGTGTGTGTGTGTGTGTGTGTGTGTGTGTATCAGGAGGGGAGGCGCCAAGGGTGCTCTTAGGGTGCCTACCCACACATATGAGCCTGAAAGGTACTCAGGGTTTTCAGGCTGGAAGGGCCGGGAGCCTAATTCCCCCTCCATGACATCCCAGCCCAGTGACCTACACTGTGTCTTTGGGACAGGAGGCTCACCCTAGTCTCCATTGTTATATAATTAGAAAGGTCTTCCTTAATCCCAGCTACCTGCAGCCATGGACGATAAAGGTTAAAGCCAGGCCTGGGAAAAGTTAACCAGATTCTATCTCAAAAACAGCCTGGAAGCCGGGCAACTGGTGTTTCATGCCTGTAATCCTAGCTACTCACGAGTCTGAAATGGGAGGACCTGGGTCCAAAGCCAGCCCAGGCAGGAAAGCCCCTGAGACTCTTATCGTCAATTACCCACCAGAAAACCAGAAGTGGTAGGGTGGCTCAGGTGGTAGAGTGCTAGGCTTGAGCTGAATTGCTCAGGGACAGTGTCTAGACCCACAGGTCAAGCCCCACAACCGATAAAACAAAACAACCCAGAGGCAGGCAACAGCGGCTCATGTCTGTCTCTCCAGCTAATTGTGGAGGCACAAAGGATTACTGTTCAAAGCTAGCCCAGACAGAAATGCCCACAAGACTCCACTTCTAAAAATAACCAGCAACATGCTGGGCTGCAGATGTGGCTCAAGTGGTAGAATGCCAGCTGAGCAAGCAAGCCCAGCAAGTGTGAGGCCCTGAGTTCAAACTCTGGGACTGACAAACAAACAAAAAACCAAGCTGGGCGTTGGCTTGATTACAGAATCATACCTGTAACCCTGGCTACTTAAGAGGTTGAGATCTGAGGACAGAGGATTGAAGCCAGTTCAAGAGACTCTTTATCTCCAGTTAGCCAGCAAAAATGGAGAGATATGGAGAGATGAGAGGTGTGGTTCAAGCTCCAGAAAAATGAGGGGTAGGCAGGGCATTGGGGGGGAGGGAAGAGAGAGACAGAGAGAGAGAGGGAGAGAGAGAGAGAAAAACAGAGAGAGAGAGAGAGAGAGAGAGAGAGAGAGAGAGAGAGAGAGAGAGAGAGAGAGAGAGAAAGAGAGAGAGAGAGGGTGGGAGAGAGGACTCTTCTTTTGGTAGTTTATATGATGGCAGTCCAGTCCTTATATGGTCCTGACCCTTCTGGGAAGGGGGCTGTAATTTCCCAGTCCCCCCCACCGCCCCGTCTTGGTATCCTGAATACTTCTCAGGCAGAGTCCCTGTGTGCCAACATGTGTGAATGTGACAGTGAGCATGGGTGACCCGTCAAGCTTCCCCAGCTCATCCTGGCTCTCTCTGCCTCCTCCATTCCAGATGAAAATGCTGCTGCCCCTAAAACCCCCTGGGGTATCAATATCATCAAAAAGAACAAGAAGGTCACCCCAAGGGCATTTGGGATCCGGCTGGAGGAGTGCCAGCCCGCCACAGAGAATCAGGTGAGTCCATTCCCATCTTGTTCCAAAGCATCGGGGCAGGGGAGACCAAGGCCTGGAGGCTGAGCTGTGGGGAACATGGAGACGGCCTGTGCCCTGATCTGTGCCTGGTCTGAGTACAGATCCTGTCCTGTGCTGTCTGTCCTCTGGAGGGCACAGCCCAGAGCTGAGGCCCAACTCTGTCCCTTCGTAGTCCATGGTGAGGTTTCAGCATTAGCTCTGAAGGCGGCATGGAGCCCAGTCCGGATGTCCACAGAGCGTGCAGTGCATGCTTTCCTGCTGCTTCCGCCACCCTTCATGATGAAATTCTTGTCCCCTCGCAGCCTCTCTGGGTCCTGTGCTGCTCCCTAGGCCACCCTTAACCCTAATCTCCTCCCTGTGTCCCCAGCGGGTCCCACTGATCGTGGCTGCCTGCTGTCGCATTGTGGAGGCTCGGGGGCTGGAGTCCACCGGCATTTACCGGGTGCCTGGCAACAATGCTGTGGTGTCCAGTCTACAGGAGCAGCTCAACCGCGGGCCTGGCGACATCAACCTGCAGGATGAGGTGGGTGTGGCAGGGATGGTGGGAGGGGACTGTCAGGACAGTTCCGTGGTCTGTGGGGTGTGTTCATGGGCCCTCCTCACTCAGTTGGCCATCTCCCAAGGCTGAGGACACCCAGAAATTCAGTCGTAGCCACAGGTCAGCCACAGCTTGCAGATGGCAGCTTTGATAGCAGATCCACCACGGTGAGTGGGAGCCAGGTTCGAGGTCCAGGCAGAGGGACAGCCTGGTGACAGTGCAGATGGAATGCTTGCCAGGAATGAACAAATTCTGGGAGAAGGCCAGCTTGTAAACATGTTAGGTTTGGGTCTGCTCTGTTCCCTCCCTCCCTTCCTTTCATGCCTCCCTCCCTCCCTCCCTCCCTCCCTCTTCCCACTGTAGTCTTTAACAATGTGCAAGCCATACTTAACCCAGAGGGCAAACAAAACCAGATGGGGTTTACAGACCCCTGGCTTAGAGGAAGAAGAATACCCTAGGAGCTGAAGGGCTTATGGTGTGGGGAATGAGGTGGGCCAGACGGGCCCTGCTCTGGAGAGAGTGGACAGCCATCCTTTTCACAGCAGGCCCTTGGGTTCTCAAATGCTTATTCCCAGCGTACTAGGGCTTCAGAGAGGCTGAGGGAGGTCAAGGACAGATCAGGGCCTCCATCTTGTTGCAACTAGAGCTGCCTCCCTTTTCCCTTGGGTTTGTGTCAGAGGTTGGGGGGTGGGGGAAGAGTTTGATCAGTTGTGGGGCTTGAACTCAGGGCCTTCGTACTGTCCCTGAGATGTTTTGGGTTTTTTGGGGTTTTTTTTACTACCACTTTGAGCCATAGCATATTTCCAGTTTTAAAGTTGTTCATTGGGATAAGAGTCTCAGTGCCCAGCCCATCTTGTATTTTCATGACCAGAAAGGCTCTGATGAAAAAGATGTTTTAGAAAACCATAAATCTGAGCCATGAGGTACCATGATGATGGTACCTCACAAAATGAAGCCCTTTTTGCCCTTGAGAGAGGGGGAGGAAAAACATGTAGGTATGAATGACATCATGCACAAGAGTATTGAGACTTGTGTGTGAGTGGAGAAAGAGATGTGTGAGGGCTGAGTCAGGGTGGCAACAGCAGCTGAGTCCTCTAAGGATGGAAAGGAGGGAAGTCCAGGTAAAGGATGATGGCATTGCCAGAGCCCAGAGGAGGACTGGATGGCTGGACAGAATTGATGCATTTTGTGGGCTTCAAGGCATTGAGGAAAAAGCCTTTGACCTCGCCCCAGGGGACAGTAACTGGGGAAGGGGTGAGGAGATGGCTGATGTGCTGGATACCCCAAGGATCAGGAATGCATCAGGCAGGAGCCAGTCCAGGAGCCAGCTACAGAGAGGAAGGAGAGGCAGGAGCAGCTGGGGCTGGGGACCTCTCACAGGCAGAACAGGGCAGCTCCTTGTGGGGCTGAAGAGGGGCACCCAGTAGGCTGGGTGAAGGGGCAGAGGCTGGAAGGATGGGCCAGGATCCATTCAACAGCTGTGAGGTGAGAAGGACTCATCCCAGAGGGCTGGCAGGAAAGAGTAGAGAGAGGTGGCAGGAACCAGGCTGGGCACAGCGTGAGTACTCAGTGAAGAACCCAGCCTGGCCTGGCTCCAGGAGAAGGGCATCTAGAACTGGAGGGCTTGAGCCCAGCCCAGTGAGGGCAGGTCCCGGGTGCTGTCAGTCACAGACATCATTTGCTGTGGGGCTTGCCGGACCTCAGAGTTGCGTGTTGAGCCTGTTATTTGGGACTTGTCTGGCATTAAGCTGCAGCCTAGTTGTGATGAGTATGCACATTGTCCCCTGGGTCTCTTTGCCGAGGATTTTCCATTTGCTTTCTGGTCAGGAGTTCACCATTATTCACAGCAGGGTGTTTGGGCCTGATTTTGCCATGGCACGGTCAGATGGTGCCCCCTTGTGGATGGATGGAGCAGTGACCCGCTGTTCATTGATTCTATTCAGCCATTTATTTAGATTAGGGTTTCTCTGCCTTGGCACTGTTGACATTTGGGGGAAAGTAATTGTGTATCCTAATGAAGAGAATTTAACAATATTCCTGGCTTCATTCTTCCATAGGAGTGCCTCCCCTCCACTCTCCATGGATGATAATGAACAAGAAAACAAAAGGATGGGGCTGAAAATGTGGCTTGGTGGTAGGGTGCTTGCCTAGCATGCATGAAGCCCTGGGCTGGATTCCTTAGTAACACGTAAACAGAAAAGGCTGAGTGGGGCTGTAGCTCAGATGGTAGACCACTAGCCTTGAGCAAAAAGATGTTCAGGGATGGGTGTCAGTGGCTCACGCCTGTAATCCTAGCTACTCAGGAGGCTGAGATCTGAGGATTGGTGTTCAAAGCCAGCCCAGGCAGGAAAGTCCATGAGACTCTTTTTTTTTTTTTTTTTTGCCAGTCCTGGGCTTGAGCTCAGGGCCTGAGCACTGTCCTTGGACTTTCTCAAGGCTCTACCACTTGAGCCTCAGCACCACTTCCGGCTTTTATCTATGTATGTGGTACCGAGGAATCGAACCCGGGTCTTCATGCATGCTAGGCAAGCACTTTAACCACTAGGCCAAACTCCTTCCCCCCCCCCCCATGAGACTCTTATCTCCAATTAATCCCTAGAAAACCAGGGAAGTGGCATTCTGGCTAGCCTTGAGCTGAAGAGCTCAGGGACAGCATCCAGGCCCATAGTTCAAGCCCCATGACTGACCAAAAAAAAAAAAAAAAAGCTCAGGAATAGTGCTGAGTTCAAGCCTCAGCCTCAGGATTGGCAAAAGGAAGGAAGAAAAAAGGGTGAAATAAGGGTAAACACAATGCAAGAGACAAAATCAGGCTATGCTGTAGATGACAGGGAAGCAGCAATGGCGGCTGCTCTGGCTGTGGCAGTCAGGTCGGCTGAGGGGCCCGTCTTGTGAAGGGTAGGGGAATAGAATTCAGGTACAGGGAATGGTGTGTGCAAAAGGCCTGAGACAAGGAAGATCCAGGCATACAATTGCTTGCCGTGGACAACATGGATGTTGGGTAGACTGATGGTTCTCGCTGTGTGGGGAGCTGGAGGAGACAGGCACTGAGCTTGGTACTTGGTTCATGTGGGTAGCTCCTGCTCATTTTTACACCCACAGGACCTGGCCCAAAGAAGGCTCCTTTCTGTAATGGGCAAATGTTGGGGTGATGAACTTCTGGGGCCAGGTGTGTGTTTTCTGGGCTGGTGTGGAAGCCTGGCACTGGAGCAGGCCTGGCTGGTTCTGTACCTGGAGGGGAGACTTGGATACCCGAGATGGGCCTCCGTGTAGCCTGACATCTCTTATCCTTCCCCAGCGCTGGCAAGACCTCAATGTAATCAGCAGCCTGCTCAAGTCCTTCTTCCGGAAGCTGCCTGAGCCTCTCTTCACTGATGGTGAGTGAGAGGTGGAAGTGGGAGGTGAAGCGAGAGGAGCCCTGGTTTGTTTAACACACACAAACCCACATTTGTATGAAACACTGAGCTGGTACAGATGTGAAGCAAGAAGAAGAGGTCACTGTCCTCCTCCCGCTGTCCCGCACCCCATCACACCTCCCGCACACTGGCTATGTGCCAAGTCCTGCTCCTGAAAGCAGCTCCCTAAAGGGGAGTGGGAAGCAGCTACCAGTCCTTTGCAAGAAGAGGAAAAGGAAGCTCAGAGAGGTCAAGTGACTCGCCCAGGGGTCACACGGCCTCTATGTGGCACAGCCAGGATTCTACCACAGAGCCCAGTCCTTGCCCAGGTCCTGAGCTGATTGTTAACAATTGTTGCTTCCTTCCTGCCTCGTGCACATGGGTGGCACCCGTGCCTACATGGGCTTTGTGACTGCATTCAGTGGTGTGCTGCTAAGTACTTCACATCTGGCTGTCAAGGGGAAATGCCCTGATCTGTAATATATTTCAGCTTCCATGGTGTAAACACTCCCACTGTGATTTATCTTAAACCACCAAGTTGTCATCAACATTAGCTGGGTACCAGTGGCTCACACGTGGCATCCTAGGTACAGTTCAAAGCCAGCCTGGGCAAAAAAGCCCATGAAACTCTTATCTTTAAGTGGTACAACACTAGCCCGGAGCAAAAAAAGATCAGAGACAGTGCTCAGGCCCTGAGTTCATGGCTTTTTCCCCCCCACCCCTAAAAAATTACCAACATGAAACTGGGAAGAGATGATTATAATTCATTCTCAGGAGCTGGTGTGAGCAGGCTGCAGCATACCACTGGATTGGGTCATAACAAAAGCAAGGTTGTAATTTTGAGGTTCATTCACATCCCCACAGAACACTCCACTTTATTCTTCTTAATCCACTAAGTGGGATTGCCTAATCATGCCTCTCCTGATAGACGCCTAGCTTAAATTGTCTCAGCTACTGGATATTACAAACCCTGCCTTAGTCAGTAGCTTCCTAAGAGGGTGTCCTTGCACACCTGGCTCTGTGCTCCCTGGGTTAGGAGGCATAGAATTGCCAAGTCAGTATTCTGTTGCCCCTGCATGCTGAGGGGGCCCTGGCTCACCCCCGGCCAGCTCCTCTCCCATCTTCACAACCAGCACTGGAGGCAATTCACCTTTTATTTATTATTTTCTTAGAGGTACTGGGGGTCAGAACTGGAAACTTGCGTAAACTAATGTTATTAATACTTCTTGTGTATGTGTGCCAATACTTGAACCCAGGGCCTGGATGCTATCCCTCAGTTTTTTACTCAAGGCTAGTACACTAATATTTGAGTCAGCTCCACTTCTGGCTATTTGGTGGTTAATTGGAGGTAAAAGTCTTATGAACTTTCCTGCCCAGGGTGGCTTTTAGCCTCAATCCTCAAATCTCATCCTTCTGAGTGGCTAGAATTATAAGCATAATCCCCTGGCATCTGGCCCTGTTATTAATACTTTAAACTTTGACTAGTCAGTAAAGAAAATGGAATCTCATTGTTTTCACTGAATTCCCATATTACCAGGGAGATGGTCTCTTTGCATTAATTTTTTGTTGTTGTTGTTTTTGTTAGTCATGGGGCTTGAGTTCAAGGTCTGGTCCAGGTCTTTGAGTTATTCTCTTCAAGGCTAGCACTCCTGCACTATGAGCCACAGCTCCACTTCCAGTTTTCTGAGATAAGAGTCTCACAGACTCTCCTGCCCTGGCTGGCTTTGAACCATGATCCTCAGATCTCAGCTCCTGAGTAGCCAGGATTATAGACATGAGCTACCAGTGCCAGGCTACATTAGGTTCTTATTGTTTATAGTACTGATGTTTGCTCTCAGGTCCTTTTCTTGCTAGGCAGGCACTTTACTACTGAGCCATGTCTCTAGACCTGTTTTGCTGAGTGTATATAGTCGCACCAGCTCTTCTGCCTGGGCTGGCTTTGAACTGCCATCCTCAGATCTCAGCCTCCTGGGTAACTAGGATTACAGGCGTGAGCCACCAGTGCTCAAGTAGTCTATTTTGACAGTGTCCCATCTTCTTTATCTTCATTTCCTCTTGCCTTTTTGCTTATTATTATTATTATTATTATTATTATTATTATTATTATTATTATTATTTTGCCAGTCCTGGGCTTGAGCTCAGGGCCTGAGCACTGTCCTTGGACTTTCTCAAGGCTAGAGCTCTACCACTTGAGCCTCAGCACCACTTCTGGCTTTTTTCTATGTATGTGGTGCCCTGGAATCGAACCCAGATCTTCGTGCATGCTAGGTGGGCACTCTACCACTAGGCCAAACTCCCAGCCCCTGCTGATTAGTTTTAAGATAAGATCTTGCTTAGTAACCCAGCATGTCCTAGAATCACTCTGAAGTCCTGGCTGGCCTTAAACTTGAGATTCTCCTACCTCAGCCCTCAGAGTAGTAAGATTACAAGCATGCATCACCACACTCAGCTCTTTGTGTCAATTTATTAGCCTTTTCTATTTCCTCTGCAATTGCTTGTACATACTCCATTTTCTACAGGCATATTGTTTTCAGTTACTACTGAAAACAATTTGTGAGAACAAATGTTGTAGATTTGAACCTTTTGTTGATATTTGGAAAAATTTACTCTGGTTTGTCTTTTTTTTTTTTTTGTGGGTCATGGGGCTTGAACTCTGGGCCTGGGTGCTGACCCTGAGCTCTTCAGCTCAAAGCTACTGCCCTACTCCTTGAACCATAGCCCCACTTTTCCTTTTCTAGAGATTAATTAGAGATAAGAGCCTCACATTCTTTAGTGCTCAGGGTGGCTTTGAACCTTGATCCTCAGATCTTGAAGCCTCCTGAGTAGCTAAGATTACAGACGTGAGACACCACGCCAGGCTTGTCATTTTCCTCTTAACTTTTCAGTTTTGAAACTGAAAATGAGCAGGCCATAGTGATGACTGCCTGTAATCTCAGCACTTACAAAGCAGAGTCAGGATTGTGTTATATAATGCTTGAGTTATATAATAAGACCCTAACTCAAACAAACTTCCTGGCTGGCTGTGTGCATGTCTGCATCTGGGTAAATTTTGTATTTTGGTGTTGGAGATAGAACCAGAGCCTCATGTGTGCTAAACACAGCTGTTCCACTGAGCCCCACCCAGTCCCAGATAGAAGTCAGAAAACCCCATGGTGGCTCATTGGGAACTTCTAGAGTTTGGAGACGCAGGTGGAAGTGTCTGAAAGCCTCTCTGTGTCCTGATCTGCTGAGCCTTGGCTTCTTGTCCTGGAGAGTGGGACAGGACCCTCTCAAGATCAGTGTGCAGTTCAGGTCTCACTTCCTCCCCAGTGGACTCCCCGAGCTGCCCGGGTCAGGTGCATGAGCAGGTGTGCTGGCTTGGGCTATGGACCCTCAAGGGCTCAGGGGCCCCAGACTCAACTGACATGGGCCCAAAGCAGTGTCCTGGTGTGAGGATCCTCAGTTCACCCAGGTATGTGGAGGGGAGCCCCCACCCTGCTAAGGAACCCCTCCTGTGTTCTAGACAAATACAACGACTTCATCGAGGCTAACCGCATTGAAGACTCCAGGGAGCGGATGAAGACACTGCGGAAGCTGGTGAGCAAGGGGCGCTGTTGGCAGAGGTGGGGTGGGTGGCAGAAATGCACCCGATGCCCGGAGGCCCTGAGTTCCAGTGCCAGTCCCCCAGTGGCCTGGGAGGGGCCCTTCTTCTCCACTTGGGGCCTCAGTTTCCCCATCTGTACCAAACAGCAGGGACAGAGAGTAGGTTCTGGCCTCTCTGAGGAGTGGCACGGGGACACACTTGGGGACGTACTGGAGGCTGGGCAGGAGAGTCTACCACAGCCTGATCTCTTCTGTCCTCTCCCACACAGATCCGAGATCTCCCAGGACACTACTACGAGACACTCAAGTTCCTTGTGGGCCATCTCAAGACGATCGCCGACCACTCGGAGAAGAACAAGGTGGGTAGGCTGGGCCGCAGTCTGGGGTGGGGAGTTGGATCCCAGAACTCACTGGGGTCTCACCAGCAATGCCTGCCCCGCCCCCAGTCCTGCTGCCTGTCAGCCAGTGCTTTTGCTAAGCACCGAGGGCCTCCAGAAGCAGGTGGCCCCAGCGTGACGGAGACCTGTCCTCCAGTCAAGCTCTCGGTCTAAGCTGCACCTTTTCCTGCTCCAGCCCCACAAGTCTTTGGTTCCCTAGTGAGGAAAAGGAGGGGAGTGATGATTTTCTCCTGGGTCTAAAACCTTGGGGACTTCCGCCATGTATCCCACACCAGGGACCCCACAGCTGGCACAGCCCCTCAGGCCCATCCTGTGGAGGTGTTCAGGGTACTGCTGGCTGTCTGTTCTGTTCCCCACCTCCATTGTCCCTAAGCTAGGGATAGCCCAGAATGGGGTCAGGGCATGGCAGGGAGAGGATGGGGAAGTACTGGAGGTGAGAGCTCTGAGCACTGACCCCGGCCTGCCCTCTTCCCCTGCCCAGATGGAGCCTCGGAACCTGGCCCTGGTCTTCGGGCCAACACTGGTGAGGACATCTGAGGACAACATGACAGATATGGTGACCCACATGCCTGACCGCTACAAGATCGTGGAGACGCTGATCCAGCACGTATGTGCCCACTGTGTGTGTGTGTGTGTGTGTGTGTGTGTGTGTGTGTGTGTGTGTGTGTGTGTGAAAGAGAGAGATTGGCAAGTGTGGGTTGTGTCTGAGGCAAGACTGGCAGAACTGGGGTGGCTGTGTGTTCAAAGTGACAGGCTGGCTGCGTTTCCAGGCATAACAGGAGGTCGTTGAGCTTCAAGCTGGCCTGACTCTCAGAGAAGGGAGGCAAGAACGATGCCTGGGCCTGAGGGTAGACTACTGGGTGGCCAGGCCAGGCAGGCGGCACAGAGCATGGCCCCAGGGCAGATCCTCCATTCTCTTGCCCGTCTTGGGCCAGTTCTGCTCCTTTCTCCTCGCTCCTGAAGGCACCTAGAGGCTTCCCTCCCTCCCACCTCCTAAAGCCTATTTTTTTTTTTTTGCCAGTCCTAAGGCTTGAACTCAGGGCCTGAGCACTGTCCTTGGGCTTTCTTCAAGGCTAGAGCTCTACCACTTGAGCCTCAGCACCACTTCTGGCTTTTTCTATGTATGTGGTACTGAGGAATCAAACCCAGGTCTTCATGCATGCTAGATAAGCACTACACTACTGGGCCAAACTCCTGGCCCCCTAAATCATATTTTTTTAAATTTTCTTTAGTATGTATGCATGTATGTATGTATGTATTTTTGTTGATTGTGGGGCTTGAACTCAGTACCTGGGTGCTGTCCCTGAGCCTCTTGTGCTCAAGATTCTCATGGCCTGAGTGCTAGTGGCTCACACCTGTAATCCTAGCTACTCAGGAGGCTGAGATCTGAGGATCATGGTTCAAAGCCAGCTGGGGCAGACCTTGAGACTCTTACATCCACTTAACCACCAGAAAACCTGAAGTGGTGCTATGGCTCAAAATGGTAGGACATTAGCCTTGAGCTTGAGTAGCCTTGAGCTGTGGAGCTCAGAGACAGAGCTGAGGCCCCACAAGTGACCAAAAAAAATGTCTCCCAGCAACTTTTCTTCCTGAGCTGGCTTCACACTGAGAACAACACCTAGCCCTTAACCTGTTGTCCACTTAAGATTGTCCTATGCTTCCTTCCAGACTCTACACTGCAGCCACCTCCCTGCCCAGCAGAGGACATAGGAGGTCTTTGTGTTCTAACACACAGGCAGCTCTACCCTCTTCTGGAGCTTTAGGATGGGTTTATGAGTTATCAGATTTCCAAATCCAAATCTGAGACCCAGGTTCCCTCCTAGGTCTAAGAAATAATAATATTGGCATTAGGCCAGAGGAGTTCCAGGACCTACTTTAGACCACAATCCTTCTACCTCTGCCTCCTGAGTAGCTGGCATTGCAGAGGTATGCCACTATGCCTAGACTTCGTATTCCCTCATTCCCCATCTTTAGAATGGCTCATGAAGACAGAGATTATAAATTCCTTGGAATATTGGAGGAATATATTAAAACTACAAAATGCCAAGGTCTGCAAGGCTTTGGGAGTGAAGGTCTGAATGATTATTTAAATGAATTTGGTTGTTTGTAGTCTGATTTTCCTTTTGTCATTTTGGCAGCTTTCTAGAAATGCATTATAAACATTTTATCTGAATTAGCACATTATTTTTTAATATTTTTATTATGTTTCAAATACCTATTCTAGCTATTAGTTTTCCTTTTCCGTCTGTATTGTGTCTTCTCTTTACCTTGACCAGATTCATCAAAGATTTGTTTTCTTCTCATTTTTTTTCTGAGTACAAGCATTTGTGTGTGTACGTGTGCATACACTTGCGCATGCGTGCACCAGTCTTGAGACTTGAACTCAGGGCCTGCCTGGGCACTATTACCAAGCTTCTTTTTGCTTAAGGCTAGGCCTCTCCCACTTGAACCACAATACCACTTTTGGCTTTTTGGATAGTTCAGTGGGGCTAAAAGACTCACAGATTTCCTACCTAGGCTGGCTTCAAACATTGTTCCTCAGATTCACTTCCTGAGCAGCTAGGATTACAGGCACAAACTACCAGGTGCCCAGCTCAGTTTTAATTTTTTTTTTCCAGTTGTGGGGCTTGAACTCTGGGCCTGGGCACTGTCCCTGAGGTCTTCAGCTCAAGGCTACCATCCTACCCCTGGAGCCAGAGGACCACTTCCAGTTTTCTAGTAGTTAATAAGAGTCTCTGGGACTATAGTGCCTGGGCTGGCATTAAACTGTGATTCTCAGATCTCAGCCTTCTGAGTAGCTAGGATTACAGGTGTGAGCTACCTCACCCCCCTCAGTTTTAATTTTTGATCATTTTAAATACTTTAACCTTCTACTGTATTGACTTATTAGTTATTTTCCCTCCTTTTAGGGATATTTCTTTTCCTTTGTTTGGGTTTATTTTCCCCTCTCTTTATAAGTAAATTGCTTAGTTCATTTGTTATCACTTCTTATGTTTAACTTACGTTTAACTTCACTTTACTTTGACTTTTAAAAACTTGTTTAGCTATAATCCTAGCTACTCAGGAGGTTGAGATCAGAGGATCAAGGTTCAAAGCCACCCCGGGCACTAAAGAACTAAAGAATATGAGGCTCTTATCTCCAATTAATCTCTAGAAAACGGGAAGTGGGGCTGTGACTCAAGGAGTAGGGCAGTAGCCTTGAGCTGAAGAGCTCCAGGGACAGCACCCAGGCCCGGAATTCAAGCCCTGTGACCCAAAAAACAAAAAACCAAAACAACAATAACAACAACAAAAACCTTGTTTAGAGGACTTCCAGGTTCATAGCAAAATCAAGAGACAATCCCTGTGTGCCCTGGGCCCATGTATACCTCTGCATTGTCAACCTCCCCTCCTTCGTCGTGACTGGGGAGCTCACTCAGACCAAATCATAGCGGCTTACGACTGGGGTGTGCCTAGCATGTGCAAGGCCCGAGCCCTGGATTACATAAGACCCGTAGGGTGTGGTAGGTCATGCCTGTAATCCCAGCCATTCTGGAGATGGGAGGATTGCAGTCTAAAGCTAGCCCTGAGCTGAAACGCTTTCTGACAAAAAGTAAAGCAGAAAGGACTGGAGGTATGGCTCAACTTAAGTGCCCACTTAGCAAATGTAAAGGCCCTCTGCTTAAAACCACAGTGCTGAAAAAATAAAAAGAAAGAAAGAAAGAAAAGGAAGACCTGACAGCCTGACATCATAATCACCCAAGATCATGGTTGACATCAGGAGTTCGCTTTTGTATCTCCCATGGGAGTGGACAGATGAGGGATGTGTCTACTATCATAGTGTCAGCCGGGGAATCTCCACTGTGGTAAGAAGGGCTCCTCTCCACTCTCCCTGAGCATCTTCCCTACCCCAGGCCTGTAACCCTGGGTCCCTGTACTGTCTAGAGTTTTGAATTTTCCAGAATGTCTTATAGTTGGAGAGTTGGAATCATACAGTATGGGCATTTTTTTACTGCATAAATTAATTTAGTAATATACAGTAAAGTGACCTCCATGCCTTTTCCTGGCTTGTTAGCTCTTTTTTTTTTCATTTTATATTTTCTTTTATTGTCATTAGAAAGGTGGTGTACAGAGGGATTACAATTATGTACGTCAAGTAATGAGTACATTTCTTTTTGGACAATGCCACTCTTATTTTGTTATTTTCCAATTCTGAGGCTTGAACTCAGGGCCTGAGCACTGTCCTTGGGCTTTCTCAAGGCTAGAGCTCTACCGCTTGAGCCACAGCATCACTTCTGGCTTTTTCTATGTATTTGGTACCAAGGAATCAAACCCGGGTCTTCATGCATGCTAGGCAAGCACTCTACCCTAGGCCAAACTCCCGGCCCCGCTCATTTATTTTTGAAACTGAATAATTTCTCATTGTCTGGATATGTCATGGCTTATTTATTCATTTTCCTTCTGAAGGAGATGTGTGTCCGCTTTTTGTTAGTGTGTATCTGAGATAACTGACACAGCAAGGGAACCGAGCATGGTGTCCCACACCTGTAATCCTAGCAGGCTGAGATCTGAGGATCACGGTTCCAAGCCACCCGGGCGCAAAAGGACCTGAGACTCTTATCTCCAATTAACCACCAGAAAACCAGAAGTGGGGCTATGGCTCAAGGGGCTGGGTGGTAGCCTTGAGCTGAAGAGCTCAGGGACAACACCCAGGCCTGAGTTTAAGCACCATGATTCTCCAAAAAAAAGAAAAAAGAAAAAAAAAAAGAGCTCAGGGATAGTGCTTAGGCCCTGAGTTCATACCCCATAACCAAGAAATAAATAGACAAGCAGGGTCAAGCCAGGCACCAGTGGCTCATATCTATACTCCTAGCTACTCAAGAGGCTTAGATTTCAGGATTGTGATTGAAGGCTGCCAGGGCAAGAAAGTTCATGGACTCTTTTTTTTCTTTTTGGTGGGTCATGGTGCTTGAACTCTGCCTGGGCACTGTCCCTGAGCTCTTCAGCTCAAGGCTATCATCCTACCCTTGAACCAGGTCCCACTTCCCATTTTCTAGAGGTTAATTGGAGATAAGAGTCTAGGGTCCTTTTGTGCCCGGCTTGGCTTTGAACTTTGATCCTCAGATCTCATCCTCCTGAGTAGCTGGGATTACAGGCGTGAGCCACTGCGCTGGGCTCATGGATTCTTATCTCTACTAAAAATCCAGAAGTGGAGCTGTGGCTTAAATGATAGAGCATTAGCTTGAGCAACAAAAGCTCACAGTTACTCAAGCCCTGAATTCAAGCCCAGGATTGGCACAAAAAGAGGGGCGAAGGGGAGAGAAAGGGTTTATTTTGGCTCACAGTTTCCAAGGACCCAATCCATGACTGCTTATCCTTAGGCTCCAGCAAAACATGGTGGTGAGGGGAGTCTGTGGAGGACCCTCTTGACCTCATGGTAGACAGGAAATAGTAAACCAGGAAGCGGAGAGACCGTAAGGTTCACCAAATGACAAGACACGTGTCCCCAGTGACCTGCCTCCTCCAGCTAGGTATTCCCTCCTAAAATGCCTCAATCCTCCCAAAATAACACCACCAGCTGGGAGCTAAGCTCCAATAGATAAGCTGTGGAAGGTAATTTATAACCAATCCATAACATTCTACCTCTAGCCTCAAAATCCATTTCATAATGCAAAATGCATCCAGGCCATCTCTAAGAGTTCTCACCGTCTCCTCAGTCTAACATTATACAAAAGTCTTGATTCCAGTGGGGCAGTGGTGACACACGCCTGTAATCCTAGCTACTCAGGAGCTGAGATCTGAGGATCACAGCCCAAAGCTGAGACTCTTATCTCCAATTAACCACCAGAAAACAAAGTGACGCTGTGACTCAAAGTTGTGGAACACTAGCCTTGAGTGAAAAAGCTCAAGGACAGCACCCAGGCCCTGAGTTCAAGCCCCATGACTGGTGGAAAAAAAACAAATCCAAGTCCAGAATTCCTGTTTGATACTCAAAACAAACTCTTAGCTGCAAACCTTTGTAGAATCAAAATATAGTTTACATACTTCCAACAGACAGTGTCCGAGTAAGCATTCTTCTTCCAACAAGGAAGAATTAGGGCGCAGGAGGAGGATTCGGACAAAATCAAAGTCCAGCAGAGCAAACATTAAATCATGTAGCTCCATGTCCAGCATTTAGGGCATGCAGTATTGTAATGTGAGCTCAAACGGGCAAAGGGAGTCCTGTTCTCTGGCCTTGCTATCTGCAGGCTCCATGGCTTTTTCTCTCAGGGCCAACTCTCCTCAGTAACAGTGGCTTTCCTAGGTAGACAGGTCAAAAGTCCTCCCATTACAGCTTCGGCTTCCACCTCACCGCTTCACACGGAGGCTGCCTGCAGGAACTCCAACCCTGCCATACACCACTGGGCCTCACAGAATCCTGGTGGAAGCCTTCATGGCTTTGTAAACCTTGTATTCTACATGACTGCCAAGCTAGTATCATATGGATGATGCCAAGTCTGCCACTAATTTGAGCAGGTATCAGGGCCCCTTGGGACCTGGTTGCAGTACCCCCTGAGGACTTGGGTAGCTGAACATAGGAAACACTCCCTGTGTAGCCCTGTGTGGGCAGAGTGCCTTGGAGCTCTCTTCTTGAGAGAAACATCTTTCAAATGAGCTTACATCTTTATACCATGGAGCCTCGATAACTGGGGTTAGTCGATTCCTGAGATGCCCTCAAGGTACCTTGCCTATGGACCCAGCCCTTAAACTCAGGGCCTGGGCACTGTTCCTGAGATTCTTTTTCTTTTTGTCTAGGCTAGAGCTCCTTGAGTCACTGATGTACTGGCTTTTTCTGAGTAATTTTGGAGATAAGAGTCACCTCTGCTGACTGCCAACTGCTGGGGCATGGTGGCTCCTGACTGTAATCCTAGCTACTCAGGAGGCTGAGATCTGAGGATCAAGGTTCAAAGCCAGCCCCGGCACAAAAGGACCTGAGACTCTTATCTCCAATTAACCACTAGAAAACAGCTAGTGGGGCTTGGCTCAAGAGTAGGGCGGTAGCCTTGAACTGAAGCTCAGGGACAGCGCCCAGGCAGAGTACAAGCCCCATGACCCTCCCCACCCCCTCCCCGGAAAAAAAAAAAAAAAAAAACACTCTCACCAACTTTCCTGCCTGGGCTGGCTGGCTTTGAACTGTAATCCTCAGATCTCAGCCTCCTCAGAAGCTGGAATTACAGACGTGAGCCACCAGTATCCAGTGCAGTGCTTAGCTTTTAATGGCAGTCTCTTTAGGAGCCAGACCTTTTTCACAACTTTCAACTTATTTGCTGGCCAAAGTGCTAGACTACATATCTTTTAATTAAGAAAAAGTATAATCTTGCTGGGTGTTGGTGCTTCATGCCTGTAATGAACCACAGTTCAAAGCCAGTTTGGGCAGGAAAAGCTATGAGACTCTTATTCCAGTTACCTAGCAAAAAAACTGGGAGTGTGGCTCAAATGGTAGAATACTAGCTTTGAGCAAAAAAGCTGTGGGACAATATCAAGACACTGAGTTCAAGCACCGGCATCAGCGTGTGTGCACACACATGCACACGCAGCTGGAACTTGAGGACGGCTTCCAGTGGTATAATATCAGCCATGAATGAAAAATCCACACACGATCGAAGCACAAACAAAGCAAAATAAAACACCCATTACTTTTTGGTTTCTTTTTTTAATTGTATTTTTCTGTTGGTTGTGGGGCTTGAACTCTGGGCCTGAGCACTGTCCCTGAGCTCTTTAACTCAAGGCTATCACTCTACCACACTGAGCCGCAGAGCCACTTCCAGTTTTCTGGTGGTTACTTGGATATAAGAGTCTTAGAGGGCCAGGAGTTTGGCCTAGTGGTAGAGTGCTTGCCTAGCATGCACGAAGACCCGGATTTGATTCCTCGGTACCACATACATAGAAAAAGCCAGAAGTGGTGCTGTGGCTCAAGTGGCAGAGTACTAGCTTTGAGGAAATAGTCCAAGGACAGTGCTCAGGCCCTGAGTTCAAGCTCCAGGACTAGCACCAAAAAAAAAAAAAAAAAAAAAAGGCTCACCAAGTCTATTGCGGCTGAAAGTTTTAAGAACGTGATAATTATTTGTAAGCTGTTTGTTTTTTCATTTGGATGGGTTTGGTGTTTGTGGTAGTGTCTTGCAATGTTGTCTAGCGTGGCATAATTCTCGAGGTGGTTCTGGTTAGCTCCTCCTGTCTCAGTCTCCCAGTAATAGTATTACAGATATGTGCTACCCCACCTGGCCCTGAGAAACACTTCAGCAAACACTGAGAAATATTTCTTCAAGATTCTCCATTTCTTAAGATAAATATATCTGTGTGAAGTTTTTATTTTATTTTCTATCCTGTTTGGTTGGAATTTGAGAAAATTCTTGCTCATCAACCAGTGAAAGAATGTCCTAACACTGTTTTTGGGGGTAGGGAATGTGACACTTCAATCCTTAGTGTGTGTGTGTGTGTGTGTGTGTGTGTGTGTTACATGTAACCATGTAACCTTTTTCTGCTAGTACATGTGGCTGGCACTAGAGGGCACTCCTGCCTCCAACCTTCTGCCTGCCCTCTGCATGCAGTTCAAGGAGACTGTCACCAGTTGATAATTAGCCTTCTTGCACTAGGGGGTCTGTTTCCCTCCCACAATGGGCCCCCTGTCCCCCTGTTTGTTTAGTCTGTAGAGCGGGCTCCCATCTCCTCTGCGCCCTCCTTCCTGTCTCCGAGGATGTGCCTGTGGTCCTTAGCCAGCGGGTTGCCCTCAGTCCTCTCCGTACCAATTTCACCCCTTCCTTTTGTCTCCTCTGCAGTCAGACTGGTTTTTCAGCGATGATGAAGACAAGGGAGAGCGAGTAAGTGATAAGGGGGTCTGTTCTGAGGTGGGCCCCCATGCTGGGGACAGAGTGGGAAAGACTGAAGCAAGGCAGCGTCCCAGCCCATCTCTGTTCTCATGGACATGCAGCCTTGTCTTCACGAGTCCCCAGTCTGACAGGGAAGTTCTGACCTGGCTCCCAGGAAACCCAGTCCACTAGCCCAGGCTGTGCCCCCCCAACCCACCCTGCTCTCTACCCTATGGGAAGGAAGCATGTGGGGAGCTCTAGTCTGATGGAGGTGGGGGGGGGACCCATGTCTGTTCATCCTCAGCTGAGGGAGCCTTTGGGATTCTGTCCTGCTGTGAACGGCACAGAACAGACCTGTGGAAGATACGTAGGCCCTGCCCTTGGGCTCTGTCTGCTGAGGGAGGCAGGTTTTGCCTGCCCTATTGTCAGGGCACCCTGCTCTGAGATGTCCAAGGTCTAGCCTCTGGGCACCTCTGGCTGACCCCTCCTCCTGTTCGCAGACGCCTGTGGATGACAAGGAGCCCCAGTCAGTGCCCAACATTGAGTACCTGCTGCCCAACATCGGCAGGACAGTGCCCCCTGGCGACCCAGGCTCAGGTGAGGTCAGGAGCAGGGTGGGGTGGGGGGACTGGCGCAGCGGGGTGGGCTGAAAGGGTCCCGGGTGCCTGGCCACAGGTCTAGTTTCCCCTCCCCTGTGGCGATCTCAGCCTGGCTGTTGTGGGACCTGCCCCCTGGTGTCGGGGGATCCCACCTCATCTGCTGAGCCCCGCCCCGGGCCCCGCCTCCGCCTCTGGTTTCTTTCCTCAGTCTAATTTCTCCGGGGCTGGCAGTGTCCTTCTACGCGAGTTCCTCTTTTAAATTTTTCTTCCTTTTCTCCTTGCACCCTGCCCTCCCTCCTCTTCTCCCCTGCTCTCCCTCCCCATCCCCTCCACCCCTCCTCTTCCTCTCCCGCCTCCCTCCTCCAGCGGACCTGTTGGAGATTTAAAGGGTACTGTGCAGTGTTGCGGATCGGTCACTAACAGTAGCCGGTGATTATAAGAAGGCTGGGCAGACCCGAGAGCTAGGTAGAAAGGTGCCAGGCAGAGAACCCCACCCCGGACACACCAGGGGTCACAGCACCCCCTCACCCCCACCTAACCCTTCCAATCTCCAGGCCCCTTCTCAGGCTCCAGCTGGAGCAGAAGCCTGGCACAGGGGTGGCTGCCCTCTCCAGCCCGAAGGCAGCCTTCACTCACTTTAGACCTCTAAAATCCAAGAAGCTTGGCTGGGCCTGCTTCTGCAGGGCGTCAGTGACGCTCCCCCAGCAGCCGTCAGCTCCGCCCCTGTTTCAGAGACTGCTGACCCTTTTCCCCACGGGCAAAAGAATGGCCTCCCCCTTCTTGGCCCCAGCCATTGCCTCCTCCCCCACAGTGGCATCTCCCCGTGGTGTGCCCAGTTCTGTCCCAGGCAGAGCTCCCCACAGCAGGCCTACTTGTAATAGTTTGGGGGTAGCAAGGAGGATCCCTGTGCCTCTTCTAATCACCTGCTGCCGCCATCCAGTGTGTGTGGTCAGCTCATCTTGCTGTTCTCACCATGTGTATGGGGGCGAGGGGCGGGGAAACCTCTAACCTGCCTGCCCAGGAGAGAGTGTGGATTAACCCCACCTGCTGGCTACCCCGGAGGCCTCTGAATCAGCCTGCCCCTCTCCAGCCTTGGAGGGAACGTTGCCAGAACTTGTTTCTGGTTCCTTCACTTAATGAATGCTATCACAGATGTGGGACTCCGGGTCCCACAGATAGGAGGAGGCTTTGTCCTCTTTTGTGACTGGCTGTACCAGAGGTTAACCTCCCTCCGTCAGCAGCCCATTGTAACTCCTAGGTCCCACCCACTCACTTCATTTCCGCTGTTGTCTGGACCATTCATTTGGTCTCATGGCCTGGGGAGGTGGGGGGATAGGCCCCACTCTCCATGCACTGTGTGGTCTCCATTTCTCCAGAGCATCTGTGATTTGCTGTGTTGCACTGTTGTGGTTTTTGTGGATTGCATCTGATATTTGGCGTTTTCTCTCCAATGCTTTAGTCACTGGGACAGAATGGGGAGGGGAAAGAACCATGCTCAAAGAAAAGTGCCCCTTCTTCTTAACCCTGGGTAGAGGATGGCCTAGTGGCCCCCCCATGCTTGATGTCACTTCCTGTCTGAAAAGGAAGTGGTGACTGACATCATTTTCAGCTCTTTGAAAATACCATCACACTCCTAGGGTCTAGGGAGAGTGTCCTCTTTCTGAAGCCTTTGAGGCAAGAGAATTGTGTTCCTGGGATTCCGCCTGCTCTTGCCCTGATCCAATTCTGTTTTCTTTCTGTCTTACCAACAGATTCCACCACCTGTAGTTCAGCCAAGTCCAAGGTAAGCAACTAGGCAGTTCTAAAGGCTTTCTCCCTGTCTACGCCAGCCCGTCTTGGTTTTCGGTCAAGAGAATTGGGAGGGTGATGGTCGGATCATGAGGAAAGTTAGGATCCCTGGGAAGGAAGGTGGGAAATCTTGAGTATTCAAGTAAGCTGAGAAGTGGCTCATGTAGGCAGTGCTTGGTGAGACACCTGGTATGGTAAAAGGGCCTGGCTTAGGAGGAGTTGGGCAGCCATGAGGCAGTGTGGTTCAGGGGTTAGAAGCACAGGCAGTCAGACAGTCCTGGCTCTGCCACTTAGTAGTCTGGGACACTGGACATGTTATTTAATCTCTTTCTGATGCTCAGTTTCTTCATCTGTAAAATGGGGATAAACAACAGTGTATTCTATGATAAGCATATATTCTTTTTTCATTTATTTTTTATTATTTATAATTATTTACTTGTTTATTTATTTTGTTAGTCCTGGGGCTTAAACTTAGGGCTTGGGCTTTCTCAAGGCTAGAGCTCTACCACTTGATCCACAGCACCACTTCTAGCTTTTTCTGGGTATGTAATACTAAGGAATTGAACCTAGAGCTTCATGCATGCTAGGCAAACACTCTACCACTAGGCTACACTCCCAGCCAATAAGTAAACATTCTTTAAAGTCTTTGGAGAGCCTAAAGCAAGCAAAAGGAGGGGCCAATAAAGATGAAATCAGAAATCAATGAAGTTAGAAACAGTTAAAAAGTCAATAAAACAATAAGCTGTTTCTTTGAAAAAAAATCAATACAATTAATAGATCTCTAGCCAGACTAATTATAAAAACAGATGGCACAAATTGCCAATATAGGGAGGGACATCACAACAGACCACACAGACACTAAAAGTATAATCAGAGAATACTATAAGCAACTTTATGCTGATAAACTCGGTAGCTTTAGAAAAAAATGGATCTAGTCGTTGAAAGACTTCCAAGACTCAAGATTCAAATCATCAAAACTTATTTATGAAGGGATAATTTAAATCATTCTATATAAAGAAATTGAATTTGTAATTAAAAACTTTCTAGCAAAGAAAATCTAAGGCTTAGACAGTTTCATTGATGAATTCTACAAAATATTTTGGGAGTATACACACACATTATTATTATTATTATTATTTTGCTGGTCTTGGGGCAGGGCCTGGGTGCTGTTTCTGAGCTTTTTTGCTGGGCATTAGCACTGTACACAGCTCCACTTCTGGCTTTTTTTGGTAATTGATTGGAGATGAGTCTCTCGGATGATCCTCAGAGCTCATCCTCCTGAGGAGTCATAGGTTTATAGGTGTGGACCACAGGCAACGGGCCACACACATTTTTTTTGGTGGGTCATGGGGCTTGAACTTGGAGCCTGGGCGCTATCTCTGAGCTGTTCAGCTCAAGGATACTGCTCTACCCCTGGGCTTGGGCACAGTCCCTGAGTTCTTCAGATCAAGGCTACCACCCTACCCTTGGAGCCACAGCCCAACTTCCCATTTTCTAGATGTTAATTGAAGATAAGAGTCTCTTGGTCTTTAGTGCGTGGGCTGGCTTTGAACCGCAATCCTCAGATCTCAGCCTCCAGAGTAGCTAGGATTATGGGAGTGAGCCACTGTGCCTGGCAACCCACACACAATTTTGAGACAGGGTTTCAAAGTTGCCTGGAACTTTCTGTGTAGCACTTATGTTTGAGGCCAGCCTCAAACTTATATTCCTTGTTCTCAGCCTCCTCAGTGCTGAGACTGTTACCATATCTAGATTATTTTTATTTTAGATAATCAATTTAAGTAACTTTAAACTATTGTAATTAGGAAATAGTATTATTTTAAAATAGTTGTGCACAACCTAATAACATTTTGGTCCATAATGTAGCACACATATCAGAAACCCCTGGGTGTGTACTAAGCTGCAGATTTGTGTGAGTACACACTGCGATAGACACACGACCACATGATCACCCCACCATGTGCTTCCTGGAATGGATCCACACTGCTAAGTGATACACAACATGGATGCATTCAGATAATACTAGTTCTCTATAATCTCTTCTAGAAAATAGAACACTTTCAACTCATTCTGTAAGGCTAGCACTGCCCTGACACCCTAATCTGAGAATGTCTCCAGAGGGCAGGCTTCTTTATTTAGTCAGACTGTGGATACTTACTGAACATCTGCTACATGTCAGCTCTGCGCTGGGCTCTGAAAGCATAATAAGCAAAGCAGATAGGTTCCTGGCCTCCCAAGACTGGCCTTCTCAAGAGGAAAACAGACATTGAACTAATGAGCAGATAAGGACCGTGTCCATGCAGGGAGGCAGAAGCTAAGATGCTAAGCCCATTCCCCAGTGAGGGAGAGAGGGGAGCTTGCGCAGAAGTCTGGCTGTTCAGGCAAAGCCAAGCCATATGGATGGAGAAGAGCTGGGACCCACGCCCTGCAATGAGAGAGAAGGCAGGTGGCACTGGTGGTGGTGGATAGTGGGAGAACTTTCAGCTGACAGCTCTTTCCCCTGTGAAGGATGTGAGGGCCTCAGCTCAGTCAAGGACAATGGACAGGTTAGGCAGTAAAGAAAGTCTAAAATGGGTCTCAAGAAAGCAGATGACCCCTAAAGGAGCCATGGAGTGTTAAGTATCTGAGGGTAAAGGGGGGAGGGGGGCTCAGAAATGACTGTGGCCACAGTCCATAGTGACTGATAGCCGGCTCTCTGTCCAGCAGTCCTACCCTACCCGGATGGCCTGGCTCCTTCTTTGTCCACTCTGGCCACCCTTACCTGCAGTGGACATGGCCCTGACTTCCACCCAGTTCATAGGCTGCTGTTTCCCTGACCTCCCTTTCCCTGACCAGCAGATTCTGAGCCTGCCTGACTCCTGCACTAGCCTGGAGCTCCTCCGGAGGCCTCGGCTTTGCCACAGTGCCTTGACCATGCACAGAGCATGTGTCTCAGAAAGTGCAGTTTTGCTGTAAGCCCACTCAGACGTCACCATAGCCCTAGTGAGCTACTTTGAATTACTGGTGTGAACTAGGAAGAGAGGCTTGCTCATGCTTGTGGAGCATCAGCCAGTGCCAGTGCCTGTGCAGAGAACTTTTCATCCTATTTCGTGCTAGTCTTACAAAAGATCCTTGAGGATTTTTTTGTTTGCTTTTATCTTTGTTTTACCGTCTCTATTTTACAAATGGGAAAACCAAGGCTCAGATAGTTCAGATAATTAGAATTCCCAGAGGCTAGTCAGAAGGCTTCTTTCCACAGTGACTGCTCTGAGGTCAGTTCTGACCCTCTGCTTTCAGGCTCTAGGTGTTTCTTTTTCCTTCCTTCCTTCCTTCCTTCCTTCCTTCCTTCCTCCCTCCCTCCCTTCCTTCCTTCCTTGTATGTATGTGTGTATTGCCACTCCTGGGGCTTGAACTCAGGACCTGAGCCCTGTCCCTAAACTTCTTTTGCTCAAGGCTAGCACGCTACCACTTGAGCCACAGCGCCACCTCTGTCTTTTTCTTTTTCTGTGTATGTTTACTGAGGACTTCATGCATGCTAGGCAAGCACTCTACCACTAAGCCACATTCCCAGCTTGATTCTGGGTGTTTGTTGCTTTTCTGGTGCAGGGACTGGATCTGTCCTTAGCATAAACCTCAACTAGTAGACACACCCCTGAGATAGAGGTACTGAGGCAAGGACTGGCTGCCAGTATATTAGTAATAAAGAGGCCTGAGACTGTCCTCACACGTGGCAGGTGGTCTTGGTAGTCGAATGGTGGCTGCCGGGTGTCAGAACCTAGGGAGCAGAGCTCGCCACATCCCATCCTGACCATAGGGCCTGGTCCTCCTACCTGGCTTCCAAGGGCCAGGACCAGATGCTGGGGGCCCTCAGCACTGCCAGCGGGGGAGCCATGGTCGGGGTTCTCTGTACTCCCAGAGTCATCCCCACCAACGGGTGCCGCCCGCCCTGCAGCGGGTGGGGGGGCGCGGCGGGGGGGGGGCGCTCTTTCTTTCTGGCTTCCTCACCGCTCACCGCGCCTCCTCCCTCTCGTCCCGCGCAGGGCTCGTGGGCCCCCAAGAAGGAGCCGTACACCCGGGAGATGCTGGCGATCTCCTTCATCTCGGCCGTCAACCGCAAGCGGAAGAAGCGGCGGGAGGCGCGGGGCCTGGGCAGCAGCACCGACGACGACTCGGAGCAGGAGGCGCTCAAGCCCGGCGCGGCGGCGGCGGCGGGGACCCCCGGGGCCGCGGGGACCCCGGAGCCGCCCGACCCCGCCGCCGGCCTCCTCAGCCCCCCGGCGGCGCCCGAGGAGAGGCCGGCCGCGGACACGGGCTCCATCGTGTCGGGCTACTCCACCCTGTCCACCATGGACCGCAGCGTGTGCTCGGGCGCCGAGGGCCGGCGCGCGGGCGCGGGGGACGAGGCGGACGACGAGCGCAGCGAGCTGAGCCTGGCGGAGACGGACACGGAGGGCGGCGCGGGCGCGGGCGCGCGGCTGGGGCGCCGGCCCTCGTTCAGCTCGCACCACCTCATGCCCTGCGACACGCTGGCGCGCCGCCGCCTGTCCCGCAGCCGCCCCGACGCCGCCGAGAGCCCGGGCGCCCCGGAGCCGCCGGGCTCCGCCTCGTCCAGCAGCCAGGAGTCTCTGCGCCCCGCGGCGGCCGCGGCCACGGCGCTGGGCGCGCGGCCCTCGCGCATGGAGGCCCTGCGGCTGCGGCTGCGGGGCACGGCCGACGACATGCTGGCCGTGCGGCTGCGGCGCCCGCTGTCCCCCGAAACGCGGCGCCGCCGGAGCAGCTGGCGCCGCCACACCGTGGTGGTGCAGAGCCCGCTGACCGATCTCAACTTCAACGAGTGGAAGGAGCTGGGCGGAGGGGGCGCCCCGGAGCCGGCGGGCGCGCGCGCCCTCAGCGACACCAAGGACTCGGGCCTCAGCAGCCTGGAGTCCACCAAGGCCCGGGCGTCGGCCGCCTCGCTGCCGCCCGCGGACCTGGGCGCCCTGCAGAGCCAGGCCCCGCGCCGCCAGGCTGTCTCCCGCCTCCATCCGTGTCTGTGACGCCCTCTCCTCCATCACCCCCACTCCCACCCCGCCTCCACAGGGCCCCTCGGGGAGTCTCCTCTGGCTAGCCCCCTCCCTTCTGCCGCACCTGGGCGCAGCAGGGTGCCAGCCAGAGGACCCAGGCCGCTGGGATTTGCGTGCAGGAGCTGGTGGGGCGGGGGTGGGGGGGAGGCAGAGGAGAAGCCAGGGGCCGGGCAAAGGTGAAGCTCGGCTGGGGTCTGTGTCCCCTGGATATGTGACAAGGCCTTTATAAGGCTGTACTTAGGGACCTTTGTTGGCCATGGAAAGTGAGAGGGAGCCCCAAGACCCAGGCTAGAAGAAAGACACTGGGTGATACTGGCGTTTGGCTTCTTTCTGCTGCCTCCCCCGCCAGCCCCTCGCTGAGGAGGGGCCTGTGTCTGGGGAGAGAATTTGTACGTGTGCGTATGTGTGTGTGTGTGTAAGTCACTGTCCAAAGGTGTTTGCAATAGAAGCTTCTGCCCCCTTCCTTCCCTCCCCTGCTTCCGAGTTTACAGTCTTTGGTGCACCCAGGATCCCTGGCCCCGTGCTTGTTAGATTCAGAGGAAGAGGCTGGAGTTACTGCCAGAGGCCAGACCAAACCCCTCACCAATTTCATTCCTGCCCCCTTGCCAGCCTCTAAGTCATCCCAGGAAGCCCTTTGACCAAGGGGAGCTATCCTGCCCGCTTCCCAGTCTGGAGAGGACCCAGGTTCGGTCTTTTACTTCAGCTGGGCCTGCTCTGTCCACACCTCAGCCCACAGACCCTCTCCTCCCCATTCTTCCCCTCGGCTGGGATAGGAACACCCTGGTATCTTCACACACACTGATTTATGGGGTCTCAGCTGGGCTGTTCCTGCAGGATGGGCAGGGCCCAGCTCCTTCTCCTCCCACCCCACATTGTAAATAGACCTCAGAGCACCAGACCCCTGACCCCTCACCCATTCCAGGGAAGCCCTGCCACTTCCGTCAGCCCTCTTGTTTTATGCAAAGATTTGCTGTAGATTTCTCTGTCCTCCCTCTCCCATCTTTTATTGTAAATATTGTCTCTAAATGTGTAACATATTATAAAGAATTTATAAGGATTTTTAAAGATGTTTTGCTCATTTTAAAGTAAAGTTGTAACAGTGTTGGATAAAGCTCCCCCCGCCCCACTTCCGCATGGCTCCTTTCACTGTGTCCTTGACACACCTGTCTAGGCGACAACTAAGATTTTCCTGCTTCTGAAAAGTCCTGTCTTCAAAGTACAGTCTATATCATGGTAATAAACAGCCTTCCTGGAGGCACGAGTCAGCTGTCTCACTTGCTTGGGAGGGAGGAGGGGACAGAGCAGGTCTAGGTACCCAGTGAAGTACCCAAGTGAGGTATCCAGTCCCCAGGAGGGCAGGGCAACCCACTGGCCAGGTGGAGGCAAACCTTCCATCAGGAGGCTTTTTCTCCCTGCCCCGCTTTTTGTCTCTTGTAGGGTTTGAACTCAGGGCCTAGGTGCTGCCCTTGAGCCTCATTGTGCTCAGAGCTAGTGCTCTACCACTTGAGCCACAGTGCCATTTATAATTCTTGAGTAGTTAGTTGGAGATAGCAAGGACTTTTCTGCCTGGGCTGGCTTCAAACCACAATCCTCAGATCTCAGCCTCCTGAGTAGTTAGGATTACAGGCGTGAGCCACAGGCACCTACCTGGCTCAGAAGGCTTTTCCTAAGTGGTGAGGAATTTGGTCCCAGTGGCCCAGGCATGGACGCAGGCTGTGAGAACAGTCGCCGCAGGGGCCTTCAGACACCAGCTCTTACCTCCTGCAGGGGCCAGGCAACTGCAAGACTCCTGCTTCTCTTGTCTGCCAGCCTTCTGTATGGCCAATATGCTTGGCCAGCTATCAGTCTAGGCCCTCCTGGCCAAGATAATATTGCCAAAGGACATTGTGGGGTTTATGTATATTAGTCACAGGGAGACGATTGCTTACAATGTGGCATGGGCTTTCCTCTACATTGTGGCACTGTGGCTGCCCCTTCCAGCTTCCAGGTGCTTCTGATAAGCCCACAGTGACTAAAGGAAGAGCACATGACATCCATCAGAGAGAATTTTAGGTGAGCGTGCTGGGGGCTGGAGAGAGTTCTGAATTCCCTGTGTCCATGTGAACTAGAAGCTAGTGTTAATGCAGGTTCAGCACTCACCCAGGGACTTTGAGTGTTAATTGCATCCTCCGCATTCATGAATTCAGAATTAGTCATCTCCTTTCTGTATGTGAAGAAACTGAGGCACAGAGAAGTGACAACTTGCCCAAAGTCACTCTGCTAATAAGTGGTAAAGAGCCAGGGGATGTCTAAAGTCCAGGGAGAGGATATAGGGATTAGGTGACCTGCCCTCTGGGCCACCTGCTCCAGACAGCAGTAAGTTTGGATGGCACACGCACACACTGGCAAGGACTGTTCTTCAGTGGACAGTAAGTGTCGGAAGGGGGAAGGACATGCCTGGCATAAGCCTTGCCACACAGCCCTCCATTCCGTTTGTTCCCTGGTCTTCAGTCGCTGATGATTCAGGGAGATGGAGGTAGTATTATCTACTCTGCATTTCTGGGACTAGAATGGGAAAGAGAAGCCAAGATCTGCTGACATCTTAAAGGATGTGGATGGCTTCCAGGTAGAATGAGGTCTGGCTCTTCTGGGGGTCTCGGTGGGAGAGTGGCCCATGTGGTAAGCATTCTCAGCAGACAGTGAGCAGGAGCCCAACCTGTGACTTCAAAGGACTGGAACAAAGTGCAGCTGGGGCCCCAGCAATGGCTGGAAGATGGGATGCAGGACATTGTCATCACCTTATGGGATGGAACTGGTAAGTGTTCTAGGCGAGCTTCAGCTAAGCAGGGCATCTGGAACTCCCTCCAGGGAGCTTAAAACATGTTGGAACAGTGGCACAGCCTTCAAATTCCAGGAACTCCTGAGAGCATCCAACAGGACCTCTGGCTGGCTCTGTGTGCATGGTGTATAGCCACTGCATCTTGTTTCCTTATGTGTGTGCACAGCTTTGAGGCTGATTGTGCTTGTGCCCAGCTTCAGAAGTATGAAAGCAACTGCTGTCGAGGAAATGGGGACGTTATGAATAGTCACCCCACACAGAAGGCAGGAGGCTGAAATCCAGTCTGGAGGCCACCTGACCCTTGGTTTGGGGAAAGCATTGGCTGTGGGGTTGGGCAGAGCAGATTCAGATCCAGAGCCCCTAGCTCTGTGGTTGTGTGACTCTGGACTAATGTGAAACATCTCTGAGTGCAGACTTCCTTAGTTCCATGTGTACAGAGTGGCAGGGCAGGCATGGGAAATACATCTCTTGGGGTGCCCACCCTGGAGCTGGCTCCTAAGAACCCCTGGCGTCCCTCTTCAGCAACTGAAATGGTGTTGATTCTCCTGAGCTTTTCAACAGCACCAGCCTTGTGTTGGGTCCTGTTCCCCCCTCCTCCTCCATACCCTGCTCTCTGAGGTTGAAGCCATTACCCACCCCCACCCATCCATCCCAGCTCCTGCCATGCCCTCAACAGTGAAGATGAGAAATAATCAGACAGCAGCAGGCAGGAAGGAGATCCAGGAGAGGAAAAAGAAAGGTTTATTAAAGCCCCAAACACTCGGCTAGAAAAACCAAAAAGGAAAGAGCAGGAAGGTGAGGTGAAGAAAAGAACACATTAAAAAAGAGACAGAAAAAACACAGCAACCCTTTTCCATTTAGAAATTGTCAAGTTACACCGACAGAGGTCACAGAACATCCACAGAAGCCATCACTGCTACATCAACATGGGCCCTACGGGGTGGACAGGGCGGGTGTGGAGCCAGGATGGCCCAGGGACCCCTCCCGGGGCCCCACTCAGCCTCGGCCCGGAGGCTCCTGGGGAAACAGTGTATTGTGGAAGGGGCAGGAGAGGAAACCCCCCATGCGAATAACACAGCACAGTGGGCAGGGGCAGGGGACCCGGCACAGGGTCCCCAGGACGTCATGGTTTCTCTTGGTCAAGCACACACTGATGGACGAAGCAGTGAGGCGCATGCAGCTGGGGTCATTGACGTGCTGTGGGCTTGGAGAGGCCCGGGGATGGGGGGCTTGGAAAGAGCCAGGAGGGCAGTGCAGGAATGATGGGACACACACGCGTGCTCACACCCAAAGAAGGACTCCCACACTCTTATCTGCACCAGCACACAGGTACAAACATACACACCTGCAAACCCAGGTCACATGCACCTCCACAGACACACCCCTATCCATCCACACAGGGTCCCTACACAAATAGCCAGGCATTATGCACATTCATACTCATATTTGCATGCTAATGCCCCAGCAGGTCACACGCACCTAGGTGCACACGCCTCTGCATGTGATCGGCCATGCCTGTGCACGCATGTCCCATGCATCTGCACACATGGTCATTGGGCCTGTGCTCGCATGCATGCACACACACAGGCTGCACATTCTCCCACACAAATGCCTCCTGGCCCAAGGGAAGAAGACTTGACTTATGCTTGAGAAGCTGGGGTGGGGCAGGGCTCCCTCCATGGCCCCTTGTGGACGGACTTTCCTCCCCTTTCCCTCCTCCTCCTCCCCAAGAGACATTCAACTCAAGACAATGACAGTGGGGCACACACTCAGATCACACAGGGCTGAGTGGGGGACAAGCAAAGAGCAGCAAGCAGAGTGTAATGGCGTGAAGGGAGGAGGGGGGCATCTCTCCCCCTCCCCTCCCAAGTCAGGGGTCTCTACAGCCAAATCAAACCAAACCGCTTCACTGGACCACAAAAGCCAGGCCGTGTGCCTGTCCCAGCCCCCCTCCCGCCGCCGAAACAGCGGCTAGGGAGAGAATGCCATGGTTTTCTTTTTTTTTCTTTTTTTAAATATTTATATATATTTATATTACGTATATCATATATATATAATATGTAAATATATTTTTAAAACAATATAAAATGTTAAGACACTTCACTTAAATGTAAAGAGTTGCCTGCAATTAAAAGTAATTGCATCATTTATGAGGTCCTTTTTTTTTCTCCTATTTTCTAGGGTTTTTTTTTTTCTTTTTTCCTTTCTTTTTCTTTTCCAGGAGGGATTTCTTTTTCCTCTCATTATTTTTCAAAAAGGCTTGCTTGCCTTGGTACAAAAATGATCCAAAGCTAAAAAAGAAAGATGAAACAACAGAAACCAAAACCAAATAAATGAAGAAACACAACCGCATTTCCCACCCCTCCCCAAGCCCTCAGCAGCTTCCTCTGGCTGTCCCCAAGCGCTGCCTCCTCTACCACACCCCAGACTCTTGGGGTTCTACCTCCTTCAATGGCTCCTTTGTCCTGTGCTTTGAGGGGGACCAGTCTCAAGGCCCACTCCTTGTGCTTAATACACCCTGTGCTCCAAATGGAACCCGGGGAGCCCATTCCATCCTTCTCCCACTTCTCCACATCACCTCCCTGCTGGCCCCTGTGGCCCCCTGGGAGGAAGCAGGGCTGAGTGCTCTCACCCTACAAGGGGCTTCTGCAAGGGAGGGCACTCGGCCGGCTGCTCAGGCCTTGGGGACCCTCAGACGTCTCGCCAGTGATCACTGGATCCCCACAGGTCTCACCCCATTCCCTGATAACCCTCAAGTCACAGGAGGATAGCTGAAGGTCACATTGCCACCAGCTGTGGGGTCAAGAGCTCATCCTCACTGCACCCCACCACTTCCCTCAGTCTGTCCCCTTTCCCCTACCACCACACCCTCCCCACCCTCCAGGCCTCCAAATCTAATTCTCTAGGCCCTTTAACTGTGCCGACCCCACCCCCATTAAATAAGTTAATGGCATTTAAAGTGCTAAATTAGGAAACTGAAATGCCCCTCCCCGGGCTGCCCTCTCCCAAGGCAGAGCCCCGGCGGCAGAGTGCATGCAGGACCACCCTCCACAGGGCCTCCTTCTGCCCATAGCACCGGCCCAGCAGCCTCTGCCACACCACACTGGGCTCCAGTAAGCCAGCTCCTCCCCAGCCACACAGCCTCCAGCCTCACACCCAGCCTGAGTCGCATCTGTCTTTCTTGCCCACTGGGGCTGGAGAGGAAGGGAGCGGAGCAGCAGAGGTGTCCACTGTCTCTTCTGAGGTTGGACAGGGAGTGGGGCATCTCCAGGGCCGGAGCCTCCCGTGTCCCATGGTCCAGCCTGATGGTTGGTCCAATGTCCACTGCTTCTCCGAGAAGGGATGCAGTAAGGGGAGGAGTCTCTTGCTGCTCCAGGTCTCCGTGGCTCAGAGTTTGTTCCAGGTATTCTTGGGAAATCGGGGAGGGGGGAAGGAGGGGGCTGGGAGGTGGGAACTTCAGGATGGACTTGGGAGGAGGCAGGTGAGAGAGAAGAGGGAGAGAGGATGATAGGATGTGGGCCAGGGACAGGCCACTAGGGAACAGGAGGAAATTAAAGGAAGGTGGTGTGTTTGGTTTTTACTTGTATTCTTTTGCTTTTAAAAATTAAAAAAAAAAGATAATTTAAAGTGATTCATTTTAAAAACCAGAAACACCAATGGGAATGGATACAGAGGTCTGAGGTGGGCCACATGCACGTGGCAACCCTGTGAAGGGGAGGTGGAGTGGAGATGGAGGGGGGGGTGATGACGGGGAGGAGAGAGGGCACGGGCTGGGATGGAGGTGGGAGGGACTTCTAGAAGGAGATGGAAGAATTCCTTGCCCCAAAGGAAGTCAATACAGGGATGGAGGTTCTGGAACCCGAGGGCTTTTCTGAGACTGGGCTCGAGGTCTCATTCGACCCGCTCATCTCTTTAGATGGTTTAGTGGCCTGGAACAAAAACAGGGGTCAGGGGTGAGAGAGGGCAAGGGAGAGCCTCAGCACTGGCTCCCAGCTGAAGTTTTGAAAAATGGATAAACCTCCATAAATCCAAGGCGGAGCTAACTGCAATAGCGAGAAACCAGAGGGGCATCGGGAGAGAGGGGTCCCCTGAACTGGGGAGATGGGGCACTGGGCAAGGACAGAAAGGAAGTAGGGAAGGGGTGTGAGATTCCCATCAAAGGGTCTAAAACCAGAGTAGGGGGTCACCCAAGGTTACTGATAGGAAAGAGAAGGCAGAAGAGAGACACCAAGGAGCACAAGAGAGACCCAACCCAGGACAGGCAGAGGGGACAAGGTGGGGGAGGGGATGGGGAGAAGGAAAGGAGAAGAATGAAAGGTTAGCTGGGACAGGGATGCATCTGGAGCCAGAAGCAGAGGGGTCAGCAGCCCAGCCCAGCAACCAGGAAACATCCAGGCTTCACCTGGAGGTCTCTGGAAGAGGCAGGAGTAAGCCTATCTTCCTGGGCACCCCAAAAAGCCCCAGCTAAGGATCTGGGGGAAAAGATACTTGTGATATCCATCCTTCCCTCAAGGTGCAAAAGGCCTCATTGCAGCAGTGTCCCCCCAACTCTCAGCACCCCTACGGATAGCAGGGGGGCACTCCCCAGGACATATCCTGTGCTCCCTGCTGGCTCTCAGCGCTAGAACTTTCTGCCCACCTTCCTTCCCACCTCCCAGACACTCCCTGGGCCTAGGCTGCTTGTGGAGAGCCGCTCTCTGGAGCAGTGCTCTCCAAAGCATGGTTCCAGAGTTGTGGGCATCACCTCCGAGGGGCACGTGTGGCATGTGTCACATGAAGAGCCCAGCTTCGTGTCCAGAAGCTTCTCAGATGTGAGCTGGGGAATGTGCATTGTAAGCAGATGCCCTAGGTAAATCTGCTACACATTTAACTTTGGGAACCCCTGGGTTTGGATAAAACAAACCAGGCTGAATTCTCTGGGTAAATGTATGTACTGTGTCTATTAGGCTTATTTAGCTCCTTGTGTGACAATTGAATACTCTTGATTTAAAAAAAAAAAAAAAGAAGAAGAAGAAAGAAAAAAAAGAAGTTAGGCAGTGGGGCTGGGAGTTTGGCCTAGTGGTAGAGTGCTTGCCTAGCATGCACGAATACCCGGGTTCAATTCCTTGGTACCACATACATAGCAAAAAGCCAGAAGTGGTGCTGTGGCTCAAGTGGTAGAGCTCTAGCCTAGAGAAAGTCCAAGGACAGTGCTCAGGCCCTGAGCTCAAGCCCAGGACTGGCAAAAAAAAAAAAAAAAGAAGTTAGGCAGTGTGACACATCCATACTCCTAGCCCTTAGAAGGCTGTGGTAGAAGAACTCAGAGTTTGCGGCCAGCCTGAGCTATAAGGATAGGTCTCAAAAAGCAAACAAGCAAGCAAGCACCAGTGGCTCACACCTGTAATTACAGCTACTTAAGAGGCTGAAATCTGGAGATTGTGATTCAAAGCCAACTGGCCCCAGAAGTCTGTGAAATTGTTTTTTTGGTCCCCCACCCCACCCCCGCCAGTCCTGGGGGCTTGAGCTCAGGGCCTGAGCACTGTCCTTGGGCTTTCTCAAGGCTAGAGCTCTACCACTTCAACCACAGCACCATTTCCAGCCTTTTCTATGTATGTGGTACCAAAGACCCAAACCCGGTCTTCATGCATGCTAGGCAAGCACTCTACCACTAGGCCAAACTCCTGGCCCTCTTTTTTTTTTTTTTTTTCCCTGTTGACCATCCTGGGGCTTGAACTCAGCTTCTTTTGTTCAAGGCTAGCAGGCTAGCACTCTGCCACTTAAGCCACAATTCCATTTCTTCTGAGATTCTTATCTTCAGTTAATAACCAAAAAAAAAAAAAAAACCCAACAAAAACAAAAACAAACAAACAAAAAAACCGTAGAAGTAAAATTAACTGACTCGGGCCTGGAGTTTGGCCTAGTGGTAGAGTGCTTGCCTAGCATGCACGAAGACCCAGGTTTGATTCCTTGGTACCACATACATAGAAAAAGCCAGAAGTGGTGCTGAGGCTCAAGTGGTAGAATTCTAGCCTTGAGAAAAATCCAAGGACAGTGCTCAGGCCTGAGCTTAAGCCCAGGACTGGCAAAAACAAAACAAAACAAAAAAAACCTTTAGTGACTCAAGTGGTAGAGTACCAGCCTTGAATGAAAAATTTGAGCATCAGTACCCAGGCCCTGAATTCAAGCTTCAGTCCTGGCTGGCAGGCAGACAGACAAGTGCACACACTCACGCGCGCACGCACACACACACACACACACACACACACACACACACACACAGAACACAAAACACACACTGAAAAGTTAAGACTCCTCCCTTCTGTATTCTGGCATATGACCAGATAGCTCTCTGGGGCTAGCTCTGCACAGGCTCTCCCAGGTGTCTTAGAGGGGAAAGCTCAAATCTCAAGCAAGCCCTGCCTTCTGCTGCAGGGAGACAGGGGGACAGCAAGTCTCAGCTGGCTTCTTCTTTCCCAGTGGCATAAATAGCCTACTGGATGAGAGTCAGGTTTGATGACACAGCCCTTTGCAAATGACATTTCCCCTTTATCAAAGGCAAGGTAAGATTCAGATCTTCCAAGGCCAGAAGTGTGGCCTAATGGTAAAGTGCTTGAATAGCATACATGAAGCCCTGGGTTTGATTCCTTGGTACCACATATACAGAGAAAGCCAGAAGTGGTGCTGTGGTAGAGTGCTAGCCTTAAGGAAAACCCAAGGACAGTGCTCAGGCCCTGAGTTCAAGCTCCAAGGCTGGCCAAAAAAAAGATTATAGCTCTTCATAGATCTTCTAGTCTGTCCCCTTTACCTAGTCTGTCTCCTCCACCTAGTCTGTCCCCTCTACCTAGTCTGTCCCCCCTACCTTGGCTGCTCCTCCTTTAGTCAGGATTCAAGGGCTGCAGCCTCAGAACCAGCTTCCCCCCCACCCCCAGCCCCAGCAAATGCTATGGGTCAAACTCAGCTCTCCTAGGGCTCCAGTATCTGGGCTGGAGACACACTCAACACGGGCAGTCCAGAGCCCGAGATGAACCCCCATCCCAGGGCCTTTTACCTCACTACTCCCCCCATTCCAGCCTTCCCTGTTCAAGTCCTTTCCCTGAAAGCCCCATGGGAGGAAAGCACAGCTCCTGTCTCCCAGGCATCCCTTTATATCCCTCCATGTACCCAAGCAAGAGGCTGGTTTCCTCCTTGCTAACCTCTTTGTTCAGAGCTGGCCTTTCTAGTTAAAAGCTTTTTCTGTTCCTTTTAGCCTCTTTTCAGCCCCTTGGTCTATTACAAGCTTTGATCTTGGGGACACCTGACTTCAAGCTTTTGCCACCTCTGGCTGGAGGGCCCTTTCTCCTCTGCCAGGACATCGCCTTTAGTCCTGTGTGGCTGCCTCCAGGGTCCCTGTCTCATCACAGAGACCACTCGCGGTTGCTCCGTAGCATGTGATTTATGAGGTCCTCATGACCATCTTCCCTCCCAGGAGTCTCTGATCACAGGTCCATCCAAAACTCATGGCTGTGAAGCTGAGGCTGCAGGCCCCACCCTGCCCTGCGACACCTCCATCCTGTGCTGCTCGGGTGATGTGGCCATCGCGGGGGGTTTCTCATCACTTCTCTGTTAGTTGCCAGTCTTCTTCTGGGTCCCAACTTTGTCTAGAGTAGCAGAACTTTGTCCCCTTTGTAGCAAGGAAGAAACCTCATAGACATTCAGCTTTTGTTGGGAACATGTAGCTGCCTCCTTCCCTGCCTACCTGAGGATCACAACGCACTGTGCGCTCTGGGCGGCAGTGCCCAGCCCAGCCCATGTCTGACATGGAGTTTCCTACAAGACTGAATGGCCCCGCTGCTGCTGCAGAGCCCTCTGCCTGCCTTGCCTGGGTCACGGCCAGGGCCTCGCAGGAACTAAGAAGAGCAGGAAGCTCTGCTATGCTCCCTTGCAATCTCCTCTAAGTAGGCCACTCCTCCCACTCAGCCCTGGGTGCCTTGATATATCCATTTATCCCTCATATGAGGGACTCAGATGAGCCATGAGACAGGGTAATTTATAGGCCTCTTACTGTTAATGCAACAGGGTGTCCACATTAAGCTCTGTGTGTGTGTGTGTGTGTGTGTGTGTGTGTGTGTGTGTGTGTGTGTGTGTGTGTGTGTACCTGCTGGTACTGGGGCTTGAATTCTGCATCTAGGTACTGTCCCTTAGCATTTTTTTTTGGTGGGGGGCCTTGAACTTGGCCTGGGTGCTGTCCCTAAACTCTTCAGCTTAGACTACTGCCCTGAGCTCTTCAGCTCAAGGGTAGGCTCCCACCCATGAGCTAAGCCCCACTTCCCATTTTCTAGAGGTTAATTGAAGAGTTTCAGGTCCTTTTGTGCCCTGACTGGCTTTGAACCTTGTTGTCAGATCTCAGCCTCCTGAGTAGCTAGGATTACAGGCATGAGCCACCGCGCCCAGCACCCTTAGCTTTTTTGTTCAAGACTGGCACTCTCCACTTGGGCTATAGCTCCAGTTCTGGATTTTTGCTGGTTAATTGGAGATAAGCCTTATAAACTTTTCTGCCTGGTCTGGCTTCGAACCACGATCCTCAGATCTAAGCCTCCGGAGTAGCTAGGATTGCCGGCATGACTTGTGCCTGGTTCACACCACACTTTTGATCCTTGCACTGTGAGAAATCTCCACCACTCTTTCATCCCAAGCACAGCATCTCCTCAGTGCCCCTGTATCAGCAGGCACTGTTTTGCAATGCACTCGTCCTGTAAATGCTCTTCCCGCATTTGTTTTTCTTTTCTTTTTCAGCTGCAGAGTCTGAACTCAGTGCCTGGGCACTGTCCCTGAGCTCATTTTGCTCAAAGCTAGTGCCCTACCACTTTTAGCCACAGTACCACTTCTGGTGAGTAACCAGAGTTAAGAGTCTCACAGACTTGGGCTGGGAGTTTGGCCTAGTGGTTAAAGTGCCTGCCTAGCATGCATGAAGGCCCGGGTTCGATTCCTCGGTACCACATACATAGAAAAAAGCCAGAAGTGGTGCTGAGGCTCAAGAGCTACAGCTCTAGCCTTGAGAAAGTCCAAGGACAGTGCTCAGGCCCTGAGCTCAAGCCCAGGACTGGCAAAAAAAAAAAAAAAAAAAAAAAGAGTCTCACAGACTTTTCTGCCCTGACTGGCTTTGAATCCTAACCCTCAGATTTCAGCCTCCTGAATGGCTAGGATTACAGATGTGAGCCACCAGTGCCTGGCTCTTTCCTCTATTTCCTATTCTCCTCCATTTCATCACAGTGAAACACAGCTTTGACCACCAAGCAGGAACACCAGAGTTATCCCTGGCACACACATACTCCAGCCTAGAGGAGTGCTGGATCATTGTGTGGCTTTTCAAAGCTCTTCCTTATGCCACAGGGATCTGTGATTTCAGAACCTGATGCATGGTTGTTTTGTTTTTTGTTTGTTTTGTCAGTCCTAGGGCTTGAACTCAGGGTTTGGGCACTCTCCTTGGGCTTTCTCAAGGCTAACCCTCTACTACTTAACCCTCTACCACTGGCTTTTTCTGTGTATGTGGTACCAAGGAATCAAACCCAAGGCTTCATATCTAACCTCCTGTCTCTGTGCCTTCTGGAAATCAGAGCATCTGGACAGATCAAGGCCCACATTGACACCAGAATGGGCCTGACATCCTGGGGGTGCTACCCAAGTACCTGGCAGATGTGTCATCATCCAGCCTGATCACATTACAGACTATGGGCCATGAGTCCTCATGGGTGAGGGAGCAGGGTCATTGTACCCCTGCAGTCCCCTGTTCTCGTCTGGGGGCCAAATGACCTCCCCTCAGCACCACCCTAGCTTTGCTTCCTCAGCTGAGTAAGACAAGAGGGCCAAACAGCAAGTGGGACCAGTGCATGGGAAGGATAGAGGAGGCCAGCAAGGAAGCAGTAGAGTGAGGCACCTGGGACAGGTTGGCTTTAGCAGGGAGGTGGCTGCTGATGGTCACAGATCCACCTCGCCCCCTCCCTCAGGGGCAAGTGACATGTCACCAGGGCACAGGGTTGGGGTTTTTTTGTTTGTTTGCTTGTTTTTTTTTTTTTTTTTTGTGGGTCATAGGGCTTGAACTCGGCCTGGGCACTGTCCCTGAGCACTTCAGCTCAAGACTACCACCTTACAGGGTACAGGTTTTCTGGGCAGGAACAGGAAGAGCGACTCACAGCAGAGGCTCACCGCCCTCACACTCAGACCCCTGCCCTCACCTGCTGCTGGGCCTGGATCCTCATGTACTCGGCCCTCTGCTTGCTGTGCTTGCCTTTGTCAGGGCTGCCCACCTGGCTCTGGGCTGTCTTCAGCCGAGAGGCCCCTGGAGTCACCACCTTCATGGGTGGCACGCTGCCACCTCCACTCTGCAGGAAGAGAAACAGAGTTGTGGTTGGAGGGTCTCATGTGGAATCTTTGGTAGAGGGGGTCTCGGGCTGGGATACCCTCAGTGAGCCCCACCCCCACCCCAGAGGTTCTTTCCTGGCTCCACTCAGCCCCACTCTGACTTGGGGCTTCCTCGTGTGGCCTAGAGGCAGCTGGTGCTCTTTTGAGGAGGTGACAGTCCTTAGCACCATGTCTGCTCTTGGCAAGGGACACACCCTAATGGTCCTGGAAGCACAGGGCTAGGCAGGAAGCGCTCTCCCCCCACTCCCACCCCCCCACTAATGAGGACTGAACCTAGAACCTTGCAATGCTTTTTTTTTTTTTTTTTGCCAGTCCTGGGGTTTGAACTCAGGGCCTGAGCACTGTCCTTGAGCTTTTTCAAGGCTAGTACTCTACCACTTGAGCCACAGCACCACTTCCAGCTTTTTCTATGAATGTGGTACAGAGGTATTGAACCTGGGTCTTTGTGCCTGCTAGGCAAACACTTTACCACTAGGCCAAACTCCCAGCCCTTATAATGCTACTGCTGAGCAACATTCTTGGTTTTTTGTTTTCTTTCTTTTCTCTTCTTTTGGTATGGGGGGCAGAGGGATTCTCTAAGAACAGACAGAGAGAAGTATCAACCTTAGGCCCCTTAGTGGAGGGGAAGAGAAGGTCATCCCAAACATGTGCATGTCTGGCCCCCTGGGCCCCGTCATGTACCGGGCCTGCTCAGAGGTGCTCTGGGGACCCAAAAGCACAAGCAGAGAAATGACAGAGACAGAATCGGAGACAGGAGTGGGGAGCATGAAGTGGAGGGGGGGTTAGATCTTTATTTGTTGGTATGTAGATACAGAGTAGAGGGGGAGAGGTCCTTCCAGGTTTTTTGCCAAGGCTGAGAGGGCTGAGTCCTGGAGTGGCTAGCTTCCCAGCCTCCCCAGGCTCAACCACATGCCCCTGCCTGGCAGTGGGCTCCCTGGAAGTGGGAGACTGAAAGAAGGGTAGGAGGAGAGCTGGTGTGGGACCCCAGCAGCCCCCGTTCCCTCTACTCTGAAGGCCCAGAGACTGGAGCAGGAAGACAGCAGAAGACTGAGGGGAGGCATCCACCTGCAGCCTGGGGGGAAGGAGCGGGGTGCTTCCAGGGTGCCTCATGGTAGGGGCAGTGCCCATCTCATTCAAGGTGGCTTCCAGCTCCCAGAGCGTCTCCTCTAGACTGTCCATCCGCTGCAGGGTGGAGCTTCCTGTTGAGGAGCCAGGGCCAGCTGTAGGCTGCTCCGCAGTGCAGGTTTGACAAGCTTGTCCAGAATCCTTGGGGGTCTCTTCTGAATGCTTCTCAGTAATGCAAAGTGGAGTCTCCTCCAGAGCGGGTCCCAAAGGACAGGTGACTCTGTCTCCTGAATCCTCTGAGTTTCGACTTCCTGTGGCCAGGTTCTTCAGAGCTTCCCCTTTCTCCTTGGGCATCAGGCTGTTCCTGGGCCCGGGAGCCTCAGTCGCTGGCCCTGGCAGGACCTGTGGACCATTCCTGGCCCTCCTACTGCCAGCTGGGGTGCGGGGTCTCGGCATGGGAGCTATCCTGGGACCTGGTTTCTCAAAGTTGGCTTCTGGTGGGGAAGAACTGGGGTGACATTCTGTCAAGATAATCTGTGGGACACAGAATACCCTGGGGCCTGGGGCTGCCTGGAGGGAGAAGAAAAGTGAGGAAGGAGGTGATTCCCAATAAGCTACAGTCCTAGTTGAGATGGCAAGTTTGAGATGGGTAAGCCTAGACCCTTCTACTCGCAGTTAGGGGACACTGAGCAGGGGAAGGGTAACTACTGTTACCCAGGTCACTGGAGGCACAGCCTAGTTCCAGATAGACAATTTACCTGGAAGCTCAGGGATATATATATGTATATATATTCATTGATATATTATATGGAGACATACACATATCGCTGTATATACAGACACACATATGTATTATATAATATATAACATGGGTATATGTAATATATATAAGGGTACATATATATTTAATTTCTCATTGCCCAGCCTGAACCTGGTAGCAAGTTCCAGGGTTAACCCCAGAAGTCTGCCCATCTGCAGTAGTGTGAGGCTGGGGTGCATTTAGTGAGTTCACCCGGGAATGTGCAGAGCATAATGCTTCGCATGTGGTGAGCTAATGCAAGCTATTTGCTGAATTGGATGGAATGATCTGCCTTCCAGGGCAGAGAGGAGGTATCAGCCCAGCCGCATCTCCAGCCAGAGGCTCCTGGTCCCTCCTGCCAACGTAAATACCTCCCAAGGGGGCTTCACAGTAAAGGGTGGGGCTCAGCCTCAGCCGGTCCTCGTCTTCTTCACCCTTGGGCACCTGCTCCTGTGTGAGCATCCCCACTCTGAACCTGACTGGGATCCACAGAGAACCCCAAGGAGCTCCCAGTCTGAGTGGGTCATGGCCTAGTTCTAAGCATCTATACATCTGTATCTTCGATGCTTACAGCCACCCATGAAAGGACCACCCCTCAATGCCCCTGACTGTCACAGACTCTTAGATAGTGGCAGAGCCATGATTTGAACCCAGACAGCCTGACTCCAAGTCCAGTGCTCTTTCCACTAAAAGGATCTGTGTCGGGGTATGCAGGGAAACAGACTTCAACCACCCCTCCCAGGCCAACCCCCAGCCCTGCACCTGCTTACCTGGAAGTGGGGTGCTGCAGGCAGGGAAGTCCCCACTTGCCCGGCTCCACTGCCCGATGGCACTTGGGGTGCAGAGGGACAGTCAGGCCCAAAAGGTTAGGGAAAGGGCTTTGTCCATCGGACCCTCTCAGAGAAGGTCCCCAAAACTGGAGAGTAGCAGAGCTGGTACTAGGGCGCAGCCACCCAGGAGGTGCCCCTCCCATGCTTCTCAGCCCCCGACAGCTCCTCAGATTTCTCTGTGTCACCCCCAGGTCGACCCACAGCACTGCCCAGGGTCTGATCTGTCTGCTCCCCTGCCCCAAGACCAAAGCACCACCAAAGCCTCAGACCGGCATTCAGGCAGCTGCCCTCACAAACCCACTAAGCACCAGAAATCGCTCCCATCCCTTCCTCCGTCACAGTCCCATAGGCAGCACAAAGCAGGTTCACCCCCAAATTCCCAAGAGAAAATAAGTGAGGTAGGACAATAACAGAGGACTCAAGTTAGAGAAAAGGAAGAACTGCCCAATGCTGAAAGACAGGACAGCAGCTAAGAAAGTAGCATGGGTGTCTTCCATTGCAAGCTCCCCCACCAATGGGGACATGGTACAGGGAAGACTGTAGGGGGGAGCCATCTTGCTCCCACAGTGCAAGGCAAAGATTCTAGTAGGAAAAGCAGACCACCTCCCCTGGAACAAGCAGCAGAGCAAGGTATGAGGGAGGAAACTAAGAAAGGGCTCCAGACTTCCTTTGTTGTTGTTTTGTTTGTTTGGCTAGTCGTGGGACTTGAACTCAGGTCCTGTGCACTGTTCTTGGATACTTTTTGCTTTGCCACTTGAGACACAGCACCACTTCTGGCTTTTTCTGAGTATGTGGTACTGAGGAATCGAAGCTAGGGCTTCGTGCATGCTAGGCGAGTACTCTACCATTAGGCTACACTCCTGGCCCCCATGTTGTTGTTTTTGCCAGTCCTGGGGCTGGAACTTAGGGCCTGAACACTGTTCTTGAGCTTTTTGCTCAAGGCTAGCACTCTATCCCCTGAGCCACAATTCCATTTCTGGCTTTTCTTTTTCTTTCTTTTCTTTTTCTTTTTTTGGTGATTAATTGGAGATACAAGTCTCACAGACAGACTTTTTTGACCACCTGGCTTTGGACCTTGATCCTTAAATCTTAGCCTCCTGAGTAGCTAGGATTATAGCCATGAGTCACCAGCACCCTGCCAAAGTATTTTGAGTTAGACCCTATCATCTTGTGAACCAAAATCAAAGTACACACTGACCTAAGACAACTTTCAGGCTTTAGGCCAGAATCTAAACCCATGCTGCAAACCACAACAAAACACTCAAGCCACTGAAAGCCGGACTGGGAACCATGCCTGTAAAAGAACGAGGACTCAAAGGGTCACCACACACCAGGCTGCTGAAGTCTGTGGGGAGGACCCACCTATGAGGTCACAAGAAGGCTGAGCTGTGTGGCTCTTGGTGTAGGAAGCAGGGGGGGCGCGGCAGTGATGGGAGGGCGTGGCGTGAGGGCATGTTAGCAGGTTAGCGTGAGAGGTGCAGAGAGGAAGCTGTGGAGGCACAGGCAGAGAGAAAGCTGTGAGAGGTGTGGGGCAGCCCGGTTACCTTCCGTGTGGGGCCCGGGGCTGTGAACCCGGGGGCCCCCAGATCCTGAGGGGACAGCAAGATGGGGATCGGCTGACGGCGGGGTGTAGGGGGAAGGGAGGACACTGAGCTTCTTTCAAACACCTGGGGAGCAGAAGGTGGGGCAGGTTTGAAGGAGGGGTTCCAGGGAGGATGAGGGTGCTGGTTGATGCCCAGGCACCCATGGGGAGGATAGCCTGGGATGGCATGGGTTCCCAGCCTCACCCCTTAATCCATCACTGTCGCAGCTGACAGGCTCTACCCTCCATTTTCTCTCCTCTTTCAGGGGTCCCTGATGCTTTAGGGCTCCAGCATTAGGGGAGAGGGGTTGGGGACCAGAGGGCTAAGCACATTAAAGTGCAGTTTCCCACGGTACTGGAGAGCCACAGGGCCCTTGGACGAATGGAATGTGAAGGGCTCTATGCTCAGAATACTCTGGGCGCAGTCTCACAGCACACTAGCTGTTCCTGAACATGCAATCTCAGAGTACGCAGGCCTGGAGCGTCCACACTCCACTGCGTCTTGGGGATGCTGAAGTGAATTTCAGAAATTACAATAAAAATATTTTAAAAAACCCTCAAACTTCCAAAGAGTGGCCCAGGAAGATTCTCCCAAGTGCTAGAATTACAGGTGTGTACCACCTGGCGCAAAGAGGGACTGTTGACTCTTCTGTGTGTGTGCTGGTCCTGGAGCTTGGAAGGGAGATGTCTCTGAGGTTCTTTGCTCAAAGATAGTATGCTCTACCAACTGAGCCACAGCTCCACTTCCAGCTTTTTGGGATTCATTGGAGATAGACATCTCACAGACCTTCCCTGCTTGGGCTGGCTCAAGTATGAGTCACCAGCATCCAGCTTTGACTCCTCTATTTTACAGCGAAGAATGTGGGCAAGGATCCCAGGCTTAGCACGCACTGCCTGCCCTAGTCCTATTGCCTCACCCTAGAGCCAATCTGGCAGGGAAGTAGGCTTGGCTGAGGCCTGGGGGCCAGGCACCCCCCTAACCCACCTCCAGCTCAGCGATGATGCGGTCCTCGTCGTCCTCATCTTTGATGGCAGAAGCCATGATGGGTGGAGTGGATGCAGGTCGGGCCACCTCAGACACAGCCCGGCGCAGCTTCACCTGGGGTTTCTGCACCTCCAGCTCCTCAGATTCAGCTTTCTGCAAAATCCAGGTGCTCCAGCATCAGCTTACCTCCCGGGCCCCAGACCATCTTCCACTTGCGCCAGCTCAGCACCTGCTACTTCCTCCATCTTCACCAAAATACCCCCACCAGGAAGGGGGCATGGGGAGAACGCATGCAAATCCACATTCTTAGGATCTACCACGACCTTGGGATCTACCTGTCTCTCCCACTGTCCCTCCCACCTCGAGGGTTTCCAGAGGTCAGGGCAGGCTTCTCCCTCCCTCGAACCCCTGGGATCCCCCTCAGGTTAGAGCAGCACCTTGATGAAGGCCGAGTCTTTCTTGCTGGTGATCACCACCTCTCCCGTGCGTGTGGTGGTCAGGCCATGGGAGGAGGGAAAGCTCCGACGGGGAGGAGGTGGCGGGGGTGATTTGGAGGGCTTTTCCGTGCGGTATCGGGGCACTGTCAGTTCATCTGCAGGCAGCCAAGAGGCTAGGGTCAGAAGGCCACCCCAGTCCTGAAGCTTCAGCACCGTGTCTCACTGCAAGGGTTTGATAAACCTTGTTCCCACCCCCGAGGAGGACTGAGAGAGGAAGGGTCAAGGAAAAGGACACAGGGCCTGCCTGCTCCCCTGGCTTCTCTACGCCATCTAGCCCTACCCAGCATCCGAGAGCTTGCTAAACTGCTGCTCAGGATCCTTCCTTGGGCTGCTAAACCAGCACTTGAACAGTTCCCCAGTGAGTCACGCACTCAGTCAGCTTTGGGAAGCATAGCCCCCATCCATCCTCTTGCCACGGCCCCTCAGCCCCTGCCAGGCTCAGAGCTGCAGCCTGGCCCAGCCCACCAGCTTTCCCCCCAGCCCAGTGCAATGCCCCAGCCTTGTGTCTGGGGAAATCTGCTGAAAGGTCACGTCCATCATAACACTGCCCTACTTTTGATCCCCCAGTGGCTCCCCATCACCCCAAACTAGACTGGGATCCCCAGCCCAGTGCCTTCTCTTCGTCCCTGCCAACCTTTAGTCTCTGCTCTGCTTGTTACTGCCAAGGTGGACATGAATCTTGGGGAGGGGAACCCTATACAGGCTGTGTCCATTTTCTGGTCAGCTGGGGAATGTCTGCGCCCCCACCCCCCCGGCCGTCCAGTGCTTCCTCAAGGACTATACAGCATGGGTCACCTCACCAGCCACATTTGGTCCCTGGGTTCTTTCTTAATTACACTGCATTGTAGCGGGGGTGGGAGAGCATATCACTTAGCCATGTGGAGTGGTAATGCCTGATTGTGTAATGGGAATTGTGACCAAGTGAGTGACTGACTAGCTCCCGCTGGGGTTGTTATGAAACTAGAAGGCATTTGGACAGTTTGTACCACAGAGTCATACGTGCTTGCAAACATGGACATGAATGTTATGCCCGCTAAATCCGATTTAATAGGAGCTTAGGAGCTCCTTGAAAGCAGGCCCTGACTTCTTTGTCCCCATCATCTTGCACACAGTAGGTATTTTAATAAAATGTGTTGCTGGAATGAATAAATGAATGAACTACGACTTCCCTGTCTGCTCAGATTCTGCCTCCCCACAATCCCTCAGTCTTAGGAGTCAAAAACCATTGTCAGCACAGGTCACCACGACACACACTCTCAGTGCTGCCTGGAACTGACAGGAATGTATTTGTCCTCTCTCTGTGGCTCTCAGGGCAGTGGAAGAGCCTTAAGAGAGTCCAGTCAAAAGGACTCTCCTTTTGAGTCCTGATCTTCCTCAATAGTTGAGGATGGGCTGCTGGTGGCCAGTGTCCCCTACTGTGGCAGCCTGGCTCTTGTGGCATTCATAATCCAATACCTCCCCAATGACCAAGAACCCTGAGGATGGGGCTCCCCATCTCTGAGCTCCTCACTAGCCCTTCTGCTTTACCTGAGCCCCTCCTTCCACTGGGCTCCGTTCGAGGAGCTGCCTTCTGGCTGTGGGGCACCTTGGGAGGCTTGTGGTCTGGAGTGGGGGTGGGACCCGGGTGGGCTTTGCTGGCACAGTCCAGGTCAGGGATGGCCTTGAGAAGCTCAGCCTGTGTCTCCTCCAGCAGCCGATTGATGTCCTTGGCGCTGTACTGGGTCAAAGCTGCCCTCTTCTCCTCCCAGTCTCGCTCTGCAGCCTGGACAGGAGGGGCTGAGGGTCAGGACTCCTGACCTTGCTCCTCCCCAGCTCCAGGGCTCAGGGACTTCCCCCAGCTCCACGTGAAGGGACGGACAGGGTACCTCACTGTGACTCAATCCCAGCAGACGCTGGGCCTTTCTATGTGGATATTATACACTGGCCCTGTGGGTCAGGGATGCCATCTGTATTAGCCTTGTTTACAGACATTCTATTTTGTGCCTGATTCACTAGCCATTATCCTATTCACTTTGGGATTTTGTTTTTGTTTTGATTTTTTTTGTTTTTTGGCAGTACTAGAGTTTGGACTCATGGCCTCATGCTTGCCAAGCAGGGACTCTTACCACTGAACCATGCCTCAAGCTCTGATTATTATTTTTGCCAGTCTTGTAGCTTGAACTCAGGTCCTGAGCACTGTCCTTGGGCTTTCTCAAACCCAGTGTTCTACCACTTGAACCACAGAGCCACTTCTAGCCTTTTCTGTGTATATGGCTTTTTCTGTGTATATTTTTTTCCTTATATTTTTCAGATAACTCTCACTTCCTGCCAGTACCTAGGTGCAATCCAGTCCCCCTGTGGGAAGTTTCCCAGTAGCTGGGATAATAGGCATGGACCACTGGGTCCAGTTCTTCATTAAGAAGTCTCAGCCTTTGGTTGGGAGTTTGGCTTAGTGGTAAAGTGCTTGCCCAGCATGCATGAAGACCCAGGTTCAACTCCTGGGTATTACATACATAGAAAAAATCTAGAAGTGGTGCTGAGGCTCAAGGACAATGCTCAGGCCCTGAGCTCAAGCCCAGGACTGGCCAAAAAAAAGTCTCAGCTAGGGGCTGGGAGTTTGGCTTAGTGGTAAAGTGCTTGCCTAGCATGCATGAAGATCTGGGTTTGATTCCTCACTACCACAGATAGGGGAAATAAAAAAGCCAGAAGTGGTGGTGTGGCTCAAGTAGCAGAGTGCTTGCTAGCTAGCCTTGAGGAAAAAGCCCACAGAAAGTACTTAGGCCCCGAGTTCAAGCCCCAGGACTGGCAAGAAAAGAAGTCCCAGCAGGGAAAGGTGGCTACTTAGGAGGCAGAGATCTGAGGATCAAGGTTCAAAGCCAGCCTGGGCACAAAAGAACCCGAGACTCTTATCTCCAACTAACCTCTAGAAAATGGGAAGTGGGGCCTAGCTCAAGGGTGGGACAGTAGCTTGGAGCTTGAAGAACTCAGGGACAACGCCCAGGCCAAGTTCAAGCCCTATCACACACACACACACACACACACACACACACACACACACACACACACACACACACACACATCTCATTCCAGTGGCTCACATCTGTAATCCTAGCTTCTCAGGAGGCTGAGATCTGAGGATCACAGTTCAAAGCCAGCCTGGGCAGAAAAGTCCATGAGATACTTATCTCCAATTAACCAACTTTTTATCCCTTACTGCTCTGATGACTACAGCATTCTGTCTGGGATTGTTACCCTCATTGTGCTTCTGAGACTTTCATTGGAGAACTGATCTTCCTCCTCCCCCTCCCAAATGATGCTGTTTTGGCACTTGTCACTTGAACTTGAGAACACAGCTTGTGCCCCTCACCCCCACTCCCAGGCCCCAGCACCTCAACGGACACAGCCTTGTCCATGCTTCTCTTGCCGGGAGTATCCAGGCCTTTGGAGGGATTGCTGCCCTTAGGGGTGAGAGGGGCTCCTTCAACCGGCCCAGTCAGCTCATGGAGGTTCAGTGGAGGACTCGGGGGTGGCATTTCAAAGTCCAAGCCCTTGTTGAAATCCGTCTCTGCAGTCACCTTCTTGGGAGACTGACTGAGGATGTTGTTGGGGGGTGGCCACACACCCTCATCCACTTGCCTGGGGTGGGGAGAGTGTGGAGCAGCTGTGAGGCTGAGGTGAGAGGTGATGGCCCCCCTTGGAGGAAGTTGGGGTGTGAGGAGGGCTGAGGAGTCTTGCAGGGGAGCTATGGGGAGGCCTGGAGAGGAGCATGAGGGCAAGCCATACCTTGCCCTTGACCATTGAGGGGTCACAGGTCAAAATTAAAGTACCTACCCCCATTGGCACATCAGGGACCTTTGGGGGAGTCAGGCCAAAAGTCCATCCATCCTTATGGATCTGGACCCAGTGTGTGGACCACCTCCCCCACCCACCCACACACACCACAGGCACAGGAAATCAGAAACAGGGAGAGAATGACCTGCGAATCTGGGCCAGTGTGTCCGTGACCCCACGACAGCGCTTGAGGAGCCCATCCAGGCGTTGTGGCTCCTCCTTCAGGAATTTCACTGCCTCCACCTCCACACGCAGTACTACCCGCATCTTGCTCTGTAAGCCTGGGAAGTGAGCTGAGGGAATAGGGAGGAGTAAGCTGGAAGGGAAGGAGAGAGGGAGGAGGGCAAGCTGGAAAGACTAAGGAACAGGTGATGTTGCTAGAATCAGAGCAGGGACTTTCACCCTGGCTCAGGGGTCACTGTCTCCAACACAAGCTCACCCTTAAGCTCTGTCAGCGTTTCTCCAAGCTGCTTCAGCACCAGTGCCTTCTCCTCCAGCTCAGGGCCGGGCACCAGCCGATGGTTGTGAGATATATCCCTCTGGATCTTCTCCACTGACTTCTCCAAGTCACTGCAGCCACAGAGAGACCCTCTCAGCCCCTCTGGCCCCAGCCCAGCCCCCTGAAATTGGGCAGCTGGAAAGAAATCAAGCCACTAGTCAGATCAAAATTGAAAGCAATCTTCCAGGCCACATGCCCAAGTGAAATCTCATAGATAAGCCCTCCAAAGAGCTTCTTAGAGGTGCTGGGAGCCACTTAGAGGTGTCAGGAGCCATGGTGGGAGGCTCTAATTTTTATCCACATAAGTCCAAACCTCCCTCCCTGTAACCTGTAGCCTATGACTCTCATTCTGTCAAGATAGGAGCAGAGGCTGCCAGGGCAGCCTTTCAGAGTACCAGAGGCAGCTTCATGGGCCATGAGGGATCCTTTCTGGGAGACTCCTCTGGGCCAATCTACCTTTAGCTACCAGGTCCTCTGCTGCCTCCTTGGCGGGAGAACTGGGGGCTGCAAATTAGAGGTTTTCAGCTGGTTTATACAAAGCTTGTGCCATTTAAAACTCTATAACTTTCTATAATATAAACAGACCACATCACCAGCCCTTGAATTGAACCCTAAATGAATTTACCACCCTGAGGCTAAAACATGAACTCTCCAGAGTAGCCATTCAGATGGTTGAAAAAGTGGCTCTAGAGTCAGCAGATACAAACTCCAATCCAATCACAGATCTTCCTTCCCAGCAGAGAGATCTTGGGCAATTACCTAAAATTTGGATCTCAATTGTCTCACTCAAGAAATGGGGATGCTAAGTGTCCCTCCCTTGTGTGTCGCTGTGAGGATTAAATGAGCTAATGCAAATAAGCTGGTCCCTGGGAGCTGCTTGTGTTTCCTCCAGCAGCAGCTCCTTACCTGGCTTACTTCTCTTGAAACCATTCTGAACTTCTCTGGGTTCAATCTGTCCTTTTTGGGTTGTTGCTGTTAAGTCGTGGGGCTTGAACTCAGGGCCTGGGCACTGTCCCTGAACTCTTTCACTCAAAGCTAGCACTCTACCAGTTTGAGCCACAACTCTCCTTCCAGTTTTCTGGTGCTTACTTGGAGATAAGTCACTTGAACTTTCCTGCCCAGGCTGGCTTTGAATCTTGAGTCCCAGATCTCAGCCTCCAGAGTAGCTAGAATTACAGATATGTGCAACCAGTGCCTGGCTCTCTCTGTCCTTCATAATACCATGTTCTCTGCCTAGAAATTTCCATACACGTACATACATACATACATACATACATACATACATACACACACACACACACATATACACACAATTTCTACCCATGCTCAGATTGCAATGGGAAGCTCTCCTCCAGTCCCTCCACTTGGGATTTCGGGGTCTGCTTCTTGCAACCCCCACCCTGCAAACTCATGCTCCTGCTTGCTGGATTGTGCAACCTTCTGGACCTCTAGCCCCAGGCAGACAAGGTCTGTCTTCCAGATTCATCTATAATCCCCAGCACCTGGCACAGTTCCTGGTATAGAGTGGATGCCTGGTACCTAATTGCCACATGAGTAAAGAAGTAAAAGGAAGAAATGCCACCGGGAGGTCATCTCAACTTTGTACTTGAGAGGTTGACATCCCTGACCCATATGCACAACTTTACATACATTCCTGTCAGATCCCATCTGCTGACTTCCACTAAGCAATCAGGTGCAAACAACTTTTGAATCTGTCCTATCACCTAACAATATTGCTCGCGTCAAAGCTCTGTGTTAACAGCAAATCTCATCAGCAGGCCAGAGATATCTTCATCCAATAGAAGGTGAAAAGACAGAGCGGGGCAAAATCTTGGGACCAGGTTCTACCAAATCAAAAACTATCTTGTATGAAGCACTTACTACATGCCCTATGTCATACCCACCATTGATATTCATTACCTTCTTTTCACTTTAAAACAAACCCCAGAGGTGGGCACAGTCAGTACCTCTTTATACACAGACAGTAGTTACAATGCTGAACTACATTTCCCAGACTCCCTTGCAGTTAGAAGTAATCATTCAACTGAGGCTAACTCAATGAATGAGTAGAAGGGGTAGATGCTGCTTTTAGATCTGCACCCTGAGAGCTTCCTCCTTCTGGTTAAGAAGTCTAGGGAGACTTAGACAATCACAAGCCCAAAATCATACAACTGTACTCTATGGCTAAGTAGTGTACTTACATCTCTTTCCTGCTGTGTTTGGGACACTAGACTGGTCCAGGCTGGGCCACCTTTATAAAATAGTTACTCCCAAGCATCATTCTAAGGGAGAAGAAGTACTCCCTTTCTTAAGGGAAGACTCAGGTAAGCCTTTAAGAGGAAATAACATTCAACCTCAAGTGGTGTGGCCATGAGTAACAGCAAAGGGGTAGGGATAGTGATGGGGAGACAGAAGGCAAGGACCACAAAGAAGGGACTAGCCCTATACCCACCTCCAGAATCCATTAGCACCTTGGTTTTCTGGTCATCTGATCTGCTAATGTTTTAGAGCTTCTAGCTTGGGTGGAACAAGCCTGAAATCCTAGCAATTTGGGAGGCACAGATTGGAGGGATGACCAGCTAGACAAGAGAAGTTTGGGAGCCTCCATCACAGCCAATGGCTGGGACCGTAATGAGTATATTACCCCTGCTACAGCAGAGGCACAATGATTGGGCTCAGTGGCATAGACACCTGTCATCCCCAGCGACATTGGAAAGTCAAAGAGGAGGAACATAGCTCAGGCAGGGTTGGGCATAAATCAAGATCAAGGCTCAAAGCCAACCCAGTCAGGAAACTCTAAGACTCTTATCTCTACCAAACTACCACAAAAGCCAGTAATGGAGCTATGACTCAAGTGGTAGAATGATAGCTTTGAGCAAAAGCTCAAGGACAATGTCTAGGCCCTGAATTCAAGATCCAGCACTAGCACACACACACACACACACACACACACACACACACCCAACCCACCCCCACAAACCAATGTCAAAAGGTGCTGGAAACATTATTCAGCTAGGCAAGTATAATATCCCAAATTCAATCCCCAGGACTGCAAACAACAAAACAGCTGTGACTCGACTTTCCATATTCATAGTTAATCCTGGAAGAGTCAAGATGAATGGGTCAGGGCAGAATCAGCTAAATCATTTTCAGGAACAAATGCAAAATGAGAATTTTGTCCCTAATTCAAGAATTACTCAGCATTCCAAGAGGATAGTTGAGCATTAACAAAGCACAGAACTCAGAGCCCTGTGTAGGCATGCAGGTGGCATGCCTCCAAAACCAGTCCTGGGTTAGCAAAAGGCAGACTCCAGGAACCAATGGGTCTTAGCCAGCAGAGGAAGTCCCAAAAAGGAGATGTCCAGACAGAACCCAAGTGCTTGGCTAGACGGATAGCTGAGTGATCCAAGTAGCAAGATTGTGAGAAAGATGCCAGGAAAGAGGAAGGGGCAGCACAAAATAAAGCAAGAGCAAGGCTCAGCACAGGTGTAGAGTTCCTGCCAAGGGAGGATATGGGAGCTAGGCAGAGAAGACCTTCAAGGCTAGATCAGCCTACCCTCGAAAAAGAGGAAGGAGTCCATTCCAAGATGGATAATCCTGCCAGAGGCAGTTGTTTGGGGCATTGGCTCCCTCGAGTGAGCAGTCTGAGTAATGGGCTTGATAAAAGATGAGGGTGAGAAGCCTTTATGTTCCTAGAGAACTGAGACTCCCAGGAAGCCAGGGACCAGACACTCCTAATAATCAGAGCATAAAACTGCCTTTTATCTTTGCCACTTCTGCGCTTTGATATGCCTTTGAATTTCTCTTTAATGTCTCAGTAAAGTTTCTTTTGAAAACTCTCACCAGCTTCTCTGTGCAGAATGGAAAGGACAAGGAAAGGACAAAGAAGATGGATAAATGGAATTCCCCGGGGGATGGAGGGGATAGCAGCTGCAGTCTATGTGGAGATCTAGCTGTAGCTGTCACTAAGTTATACACCTCAAGGGAGGAGCATGGCTACTTCTGGATTATTTCCATGACAAGAGGGGTCCTTCCTCCATCTCATGGGACTCCTTGCTCTGTTACCTCTGACAGGTGTAAGGCCCCAGGCTCCTTCTCAAGAAAGCAATGACTCCAGATATACCTTAGAAAAGGAAATCTAGCTCTTGTGAGTAACTCTGACTCAAGTCTCCAGTCAGCCCTGACTACCCCTTATAACAATCCAGCCTTTCTCTGGAAAGAATTGCAAAACTGGACACAAACTAAGACTGAGGCACAGAGGCAGCTAGAGCATCCCTGATCTCACAGCTTCCTTGGTGCTAGAGCTGGACCCCAGGCCTCCTAGTGCTGTCCAGGGCCTATGGGGGTGCTACCATAGGGAGGAGCAGAGTCTAGACCTGGGGAAGTGAGGCTGCTTAGTCCCTGAATGGGCAGTGAAGAACAGCTTCTCCCTTCAGAAGTACTAGACGATTGATTTGTGGCCAAGCAGCCTTTTGCTAAGTTTGTACCAAAGACTGTCTTCTGTTAACCCTTCTATAGCTGAGTCTTTGGGATGGGGTGATCTCTAGTCTTACTCTGAGAACTCTAGAACCCATTATCGGCTGTGCTAAGGAAGGAAGAGGGTTTTCCTTGGTGACACCTGATCTCAGAGATCAAGGAAGGGAAAGTGGCAGCCATGGTGATTAGTCAATCAGCATCAGGTTGGGTATGGGGTGTGGGGGGAGGGGGTGTCACAACACCCTAACATTCTATTTGGGTACCAGAAGGAGCGTAAGCAGAGAGCAGAGGGAAATCCGGCAGCTGACCACGGGAGAGTAAAGCTGCAAGCCGCAGGAAGCAAGGCCATAGTAAAAGCAGGGACCACGCCAGGAAAATAATAAATAAATAAATAAACAAACAAATAAATAAATACATGGAAAGAAATCAGGACTTATGCCAGATGGTCAAAGATTTGTGGGTCACTGAGAAAAACAGGTCACAGAGCAGGAGGAAATTAGGCTTCGGAACAGGCCAACGTCACCTGGGGCTCCGAAGGAAACCAGGCTGTGGGGTCACCTAGGTCGCGCCCGAGCCCCCCCCCCCAGCCCATCCCCCCCTCCCTCCCTCCCTCCCTCCGCCGCCAGGCCCAGTCTCACTTGAGCTGCTGGGTGATGAGCTCCTCGTCGTTGAGGTAGCGCAGCCGCTCCTCCTCCACCAGGGTGCGCTGCCGCTGCAGCGGGTCCTCCTGCCGCCGCGCCGCCTCCGACACGCGCATGCTCAGCTCCGCCTCCGTGCGCTTCAGCAGCGCGCGCACCGACTCCTGGTTCTGGAGCTGCGGGGTGCAAGGGTGGACTCGTGGACCCGCGTGGGCACGAGGGAGGTGCACGGTCGGGGAAGGGCGGGCAAAGGGTGAGACTCCACCATTGAAGGCGTGGCACAATGGAGGGGTTGAGGCGATGGGCTAAATTTCGGGGAGAAACAAAGGCTGCAGAGCTCCATGGGGACCGCGGAGTGGGCAGGGTTTTCTATAGGGTGGTGCCGATGGCGCAACTGCGTGGCTGCGGCCCCGAGCAGCAACAAGAGATGGGACAACGAGGGCCAGAAGGCAGGGTTACACTCTGGAAAAGTATCCATACTGGAGGGAGTGGGGAGGGAATGTGGGGCTCGGGAAGGGAATGGCCTACCCTAGGGCCGACTGGACAGTGTGGCCACGTGGTGGTAGCTTCGAGAACCCTCCATGGGGGATTATCCTGGGATAAAAGACTCAAGCCCCACGGTGGTTTACGAAGCTGAGACACAAAGACTAAGGATGGGACCCTGCCCCAAACCCAAACAGTGGGGATGGATAGGCGAGAGCTTAGCAGTGGCCCAGATGGTAACGCTCTGCCCCCTCCTCAGCCTGTCTCTGTTCATTATCATCACCTGATGGACCCTTGGCCCCTCTCGGGGAAGGGGCACAAAGATGCCAGATTCCTGACAGGAGGCACCATCTGCCAGGCTGGACAGGGGAGACTGTCCGGGGCTCAGATAGGAGAAAGAGGGAGGGGCCTTGGGGAAAAGGGACTCTGGGGCCAGAGGAACTGGAACTGCCCTGGGAGACAGACAGGATGAGGGGGTAGCTGGGAGCTCAGGAGGGCAGTGGAAAGAAGCAGAGCTGGAGAGCAGGGCCTGAGCAAGGGGCCAGGACTTTAACCAGGCACCCAGAGGGAAGAGGGGTGGGAGGAGGGAGGCACAAAGAAAGATCAGTGTGTGATCTGGAGGGACTCCCAAAGGAGCTTGGTTTGGAAAGACATAGGGGTAGAGATGGGGTAGGACTTCTAAGAAAGAGGTGTCAAGGTGTGGCTCCCTGGAATCTCTCTGGATGGAGGAGGTACCTGGAGCTTTCGTAACTGCTGGAGTTGACCACGCAGGTCACTGGTGCTGTTCTGCAGGCCCCGTAGATGCAGCTGCATCTGCAAACGGCTGACAGCAGTGGACTGCCCTGCAGGAGTGCTGCTGGCTGAGGGTGGGGGAGGACCAGAAACTGGGGTGGCCCCACTGCTCCGGCTACCAGACCCACATGCTACAGAGAAGGACCAGGAGAATGGGAGAAAGGAGCAAAAAAAGTGTGCCTGAGAGGGGGCTAGGGCAACACCTTCTTCAATCTTGAGGCCCCCTCCCTCCAGCAGGTAGAGAGGCACATAACTCTGACTCTGTTCCTTCTTAGTGGGGGGAGCAAAACACCAGAACAGACAGGTGGCAGTGGCTCGGGCCGGTAATCCTAGCTACACAAGAGGCTGAGATCCAAGGATCTCAGTTCAGTCAGGCCAGGCACAAAAGTCCATGAGACTCTTCAATTTTTAACCACCAGAAAACCGGAAGTGGTACTGTAACTTAAATGGTACTGTGGCTGAAGAGCTTAGGGATAGGAACCAGGGCCAGAGTTCAAGCCCTATGACCCACAAAAACAAAAGCAAAAAAATAAAAAACAAAAACAGAGCAATGACATCTTGGACTAAAGATAATAAAGCCCAATGAGGCAGCTACAGCTACTGCTTGAGTTCCACTTTACAGATTCGGAAACTGAGACTCAGAGAAGAGATCAAGGACCTGGGGGGGGGGAGTCACTCACCTGCTGAGGGAGTGGCTGCGCCATTAGAGCCTTCAATCTTCTCACTGTGGCACAGGGGGAAAGAAGATGGCCATCAGGATGCCAGGCCAGGCTGGACCATCAAAGCCGAGTAGAGCCTTAGATGTCATCACCTCCAGCTCCCTGATCTTGGCACAGAGTCCCAGAGCAGGAAAAGCAGGAAAGGGACTCACCCAGGGTCACCCAGTGAGACACCGGCAAAACTGAGCCCAGGACTTAGCCCTTCTTCTTGCCCCGAGCTCAGGCACTGGCAGGGGTGTTGGAAGGGGGGACTCACCTTGGGGTCTCGGGCTCTGAGCCTCGTAGTAGGGCACTTTGCACCAGGCCTGTGAGGCTGGCGATCTGCTTCTCCATGGCCTCCATGCGCTCCCTGGGGACAAAGATGGCTCTAAGCATCCCCACCTCAGATCATGCCATACCTTCTGTTCAGTCCTCCACCCAGACCCTCAGAGGCACCAGAGGAAGCACAATTCCCTTCCAGGTAGCCAGCACACACTTCAATGCCCACAGCACCCCATTCTCACTACTGCCTCCTAGGAGGTGCCATTCTAACCTTCTTTCTCTCTACCTCCTCTAGGAAGCCATCCCAAAGACCCAGGAAATACTTCCAATCATCCAAAGGGAGTGCTTTGGGGGTTTTTGTTGTTGTTGTTTTGTTTTGTTTTAAGTGTGTCTCCCTAATAGACCAAAACAGATGCTGGATTTTCCCAACTTGATAAGAACAAGAACCCTGTGCAGGGCTGGCACAGGCCAGGAGAGAACGGCGTGAAAACGCATGCCTTCTCCCCACCTCTCCGCAGTGCTGTTCCAGGGCACAGGGTATCTCCCTGTCCCGCACTTAGTGATGGGCCAGGTCTCCCCAGCAGGAAGCTAGGCGACCTGATGGATTTCTCTCCCCCACACAACTTCCTAGCACTTCCTACCTTCACCCCAGTGGACTTCAGCGGGGCCCATGCTGGACAGCTCTCCAGCTACAAATTCGGAAGGCACTAAGCGAAGGGGGCTCGGCCAGTTCTTTGATTTTTTTACAGCAAGGTACACTGAGGCTAGCGCTCCAGGGTCCCCCATCCGGGGCCTTCTCACCAGCCCCTTCGGGATTTGCAAATGGAAGGGAAATAGCAGGCCATTTCCCTGCCCCCTCGGAGACGATCCGACCCCCGTCTCACCAAGACCCCGCTGGACTCTGCGGCCCTGAGTCGGGTCCACCGCCGTCGGGGGGTGCCTCTCCCACGCACGGACCCAGCCCCGAGGCCTCCCGGGGGCCTCACCTGGTCTCCGCGTCCTTGGCCGGCGGTGGTCCGAACCCCACCAGGGAGCGCTCCCCGGGCCCGGGGAAGAGCTCCGGGGGCGGGGCGCCCGCCGTGGAGGCGCCCCCGGCGCCGCTGCGGCTCTTGCCTCCGGGACTCTCGGCGAAGACGGAGGAGGATCCCGAATCTTTGCGGAAGGACTGGCGCACCGGGGAGCCGCGGCTGGGGGGCCCCGAGTAGGGGCTGTGCGGCGGCGGGGCCCCCCCGGGGGGCGCCGCCACGTCGGCCAGCTTCTGCGGCGAGGAGGGCGGCAGGCGGAAGCCGTAGCCGTCGCCGTAGAGCGGGCCCCCGCCGCCCGCCGCCGCCGCCTTGTACAGGGAGTCCTCCAGGTCGGACTGCAGCGCCGCGGCCGAGTAGGTGCTGAGCGAGCGCACCGAGCCGCGCTTGTACAGCCCGCCCGCGCCGGGGTAGGCGAACGGGTCTGCGGCCGCCGCCGCCGCCAGGCTCAGGCGGCCCTCGTGCAGCAGCCCGTACGGGTCGGCGTAGAGGCCCTCGCCCTTCACCAGCACCATGCCGCCCGCCTTGCCCGCCAGGTCCTCGTCCGGCTTCACGTCGCGCCGCTCCAGGATGGCGCTGGGGCTGGGGCTGACGCCCTGCGCCGCCGGGGCGCCGCCCAGCCGCTCCGCCGCGTGGTGCACCGGGCTGCCGGCGTAGGAGGGCGGCCGCCCCCCCGCGTACGAGAGGCGGGAGCGGGACGGCGAGCCCGACGGCAGCCCCGACGGCAGCCCCGACGGCAGCCCGGGAGGCGGTGAACCCGACGCCAGGTGCGGGGCGGGAGACAGGTTGTTGAGGCGCCGCGTGGGCGACGACTCCCGCGACGCGTACACCATCTCTCTCTGCGCAGAAGACAGCCCCGGAGCCCCAGGGGGGCTAATCACGAAGGGGACCCCCTCCCCCGGCCTGAGGAGCCCACACCTCTCCTCTGATTCTCAGGAAGTCCCTCCTGTACTCTGCCTCCCTTCTCTCCCGCGGCATCTGGGCTCCCTTCCCGCCAGGGCTCCCAGCACAGGGCGGGGGAGACAGATGGAGAACAGAAGAGCAACCCTCGGCCTACCCCGTAGCAGATGAGGGGAGCGACTCTGCCGTCACCCCACAATGGAGGACGGCGGCCCTTTGCTTCAGTCCCCCGGTTCCCATCTCCAGAGTTGGCCCTGGTCCCAGGTGACAGACAACTGCCCTCGCTTGGCCCGTCTGGACTCCACCTGCCCGGCCTCTCCCCGGATGCCCTGGGCACCCCCAGCCATACCCGGAGGTCTCCATTGGTGAGGTGAGAGCCGGGGAAGGCGGCGTACAGAGGCTCCTTCCTATAGATCTTGATAATACTGCGGTCCTGGATGTCTCTGGGGGAGGAAGGGGTGCAGAGGGTCACCGTGCCGCCCATCCGCCCTGCACTCGAGCAGGAAAGAGATGAGGGAACCTGGACACCCAACTCCTTCTAAGTCCCTCACCAGCGGGGCTGCCTGCCGCTGGCGCACACAGCAGCCTCCGCCCGTCCTCTCCCTCAGCCCCAGGAGCCACCTCCGGCTCAGCTCGGGTCCTGGTGGGCCAGTAGGGGTGGCGGGTTTCGCAGGGAGGGGGATGCAGGCCGAAGGAGGGTCAGGAAGACGCCAGGGAAGGGTGTCTAAGGTCCTACTGCGCAGTCGCAGTCCGGGGAAGTCTCCCACCCATCCCGCCTGGGGCCACGCCCACCGGACGTCCTCCAGCTCGTAGAAGACGTTGCGCGCCTCGTCTTTGATGAGGATGGCGGTGTTGGGCGACTTCAGCATGCCCATGGTGAGCTTCTGCGGGAACATGTGCGCGATGAGTGCGTGCAGCGTGTCCAGGCTGCTGACCTCGTGCGTGATGTGCACGCGCCGCGTCTCCTCCCCGAACTGCAGGAACAGCACCCCTGCAAAGGAGACGCGGCCCCCGCGGTCAACGCCACCACGCCGCCCTCCGGGAGAGAGCCGCCCGCCGCCGCCGCCGCCGCCGCCGCCGCGGGGAGAGCCCGGGCGGGCCTCCTGAGCTGCGCTGGTCCCGGTCCCGCAGTGGCAAGGT